>NC_054485.1:64793652-65093652 GCF_017639515.1 Carcharodon carcharias
GTGTCACGGGATGGGGACGGTGACACGGGACGGGGATGATGACACGGGATTGGGTCGGTGGTGACACAGGACAGGGACAGGGACACAGGACAGGGACGGTGATACGGGATGGAGACAGTGACACAGGACAGGGACGGTGACACAGGATGGGGACGGTGACACGGGATGGGGACGGTGACACGGGACTGGGACGGGGACGGGGCGGTGACACGGGACCTGGACGGTGACACGGGACAGGGATGGGTACGGTGACAGGGGACGGGGACGGTGACACGGGACAGGGACGGTGACACAGGATGGGGACGGTGACACGGGATTGGGACGGTGACACGGGACAGGGACGGTGACACGGGATGGGGACGGGGACGGTGACACGGGACGGGGACGATGATAAGGGACGGGGACGGTGACACGGGATTGGGTCGGTGACACGGGACCAGGACGATGACACGGGACGGGGACGGTGACACAGGACGGAGACGGGGACGGGGACGGGGACAGTGACATGGGATGGGGATGGGGACGGTGACACGGGACGGGGAAGGTGACACGGGATGGGGACGCTGACATGGGATGGGGACGGTGACACGGGATGGGAGCGGTGACATGGGATGGGGACGGGGATGGAGACATGGGACGTGGACAGTGACACGAGACAGGGATGGTGACACGGGACGGGGACGGAGACACGGGAAGGGGACGGGGACGGTGACACTGGACAGGGACGGGGGAGGTGACATAGGACAGGGACGGGGACAAAGGACGGGGACGGTGACACGAGACAGGGACGGTGACACGGGACGGGGACGGAGACACGGGACGGGGACGGTGACACGAGACAGGGACGGTGACACGGGACGGGGACGGAGACACGGGACGGGGACGGTGACATGAGACAGGGACGGTGACACGGGACGGGGACGGTGACACGGGACGGGGACGGTGACATGAGACAGGGACGGTGACACGGGACAGGGACGGAGACACGGGATGGGGACGGTGACACAAGACGGGGACAGGGACACGGAACGGGGACGGGGACGGGGACGGTGACACGGGACATGGACGGTGCCACGGGACGGGGACTGTGACACAAGACGGGGACGGTGACACGTGACGGGGATGGTGACACAGGACGGGGCCGGTGACACGGGATGGGGACGGTGATAGGGGTCGGTGACACGGGACAGGGACAGTGACACATGATTGGGTCGGTGACACGGGACGGGGACGGTGACACGGGATTGGGTCGGTGACACAGGACCAGGATGATGACACGGGACGGGGACGGTGACACGGGACAGGGACGGTGACAAAGGACGGGGACGGTGACACGGGACGGGGACGGGGACCGTGAAACGGGACAGGGACGGTGACACGGGATTGGGTCGGTGACACAGGACAGGGACGGGGACACAGGACAGGGACGGTGACACGGGACAGGGACGGTGACAAAGGACGGGGACGGTGACACGGGACGGGGACGGGGACCGTGAAACGGGACGGGGACGGTGACACGGGATTGAGTCGGTGACACAGGACAGGGACGGGGACACAGGACAGGGACGGTGACACGGGACGGAGACGGTGACACGGGAAGGGGACGGGGACGGTGACAATGGACAGGGACGGGGGAGGTGACATAGGACAGGGACGGGGACAAAGGACGGGGACGGAGACACGGGACGGGGACGGTGACACGAGACAGGGACGGTGACACGGGACGGGGACGGAGACACGGGACGGGGACGGTGACATGAGACAGGGACGGTGACACGGGACGGGGACGGTGACACGGGACGGGGACGGTGACATGAGACAGGGACGGTGACACGGGACAGGGACGGAGACACGGGATGGGGACGGTGACACAAGACGGGGACAGGGACACGGAACGGGGACGGGGACGGGGACGGTGACACGGGACATGGACGGTGCCACGGGACGGGGACTGTGACACAAGACGGGGACGGTGACACGTGACGGGGATGGTGACACAGGACGGGGCCGGTGACACGGGATGGGGACGGTGATAGGGGTCGGTGACACGGGACAGGGACAGTGACACATGATTGGGTCGGTGACACGGGACGGGGACGGTGACACGGGATTGGGTCGGTGACACAGGACCAGGACGATGACACGGGACGGGGACGGTGACACGGGACAGGGACGGTGACAAAGGACGGGGACGGTGACACGGGACGGGGACGGGGACCGTGAAACGGGACGGGGACGGTGACACGGGATTGGGTCGGTGACACAGGACAGGGACGGGGACACAGGACAGGGACGGTGACACGGGACAGGGACGGTGACAAAGGACGGGGACGGTGACACGGGACGGGGACGGGGACCGTGAAACGGGACGGGGACGGTGACACGGGATTGAGTCGGTGACACAGGACAGGGACGGGGACACAGGACAGGGACGGTGACACAGGACAGGGACGGTGGCACGGGATGCGGACGGTGACACGGGAAGGGGACGGTGACACAGGACGGGGATGGTGACACGCGATGGGGACGTGGACCGGGATGGTGACACAGGACGGGGTCGGTGTCACGGGACGGGGACGGTGTCACGGGATGGGTCGGTGACACGGGACGGGGATGGTGACACGGGATTGGGTCGGTGACACAGGACAGGGACAGGGACACAGGACAGGGACGGTGATACGGGATGGAGACAGTGACACAGGACAGGGACGGTGACACAGGATGGGGACGGTGACACGGGATGGGGACGGTGACACGGGACTGGGACGGGGACGGGGCGGTGACACGGGACCTGGACGGTGACACGGGACAGGGATGGGTACGGTGACAGGGGACGGGGACGGTGACACGGGACAGGGACGGTGACACGGGATGGGGACGGGGACGGTGACACGGGATGGGGAATGGGACGGTGACACGGGACAGGGACGGGGACGGGTACTGTGACACGGGACGGGGACGGGGGCGGTGACATAGGACAGGGACGGGGACACAGGACGTGTCGGTGACACAGGACGAGGACGTTGACACGAGACGGCGACGGTGACACGAGACGGGGACGCTGACACAGAACGGGGACGGTGACACGAGACAGGGATGGTGACATGAGACGGGGACGGTGACACGGGATGGGGACGGTGACACGGGACGGGGACGGTGAACCAGGACGGGGAGGTTAAATAGAGGACGAGGACGGTGACACGGGACAGGGATGTTGACACAGGATGGGGACGGTGATAGGGGACGGGGACGGTGACACGGGACGGGGACGGTGACACAGGACAGAGACAGTGACACGGGATTGGGTCGGCGACACGGGACAGGGATGGTGTCACGGGACAGGGTCGGTGACACAGGACGGGGATGGTGACACGGGACGGAGACGATGACACAGGACAGGGACGGGGCGGTGACACGGGACGGGGACGGGGACGGGGACGGTGACACGGGACGGGGACAGTGACACGGGATTGGGTCGGTGACACAGGACAGGGACGGGGACACAGGACGGGACGGTGACACGGGACGGAGACGGTGACACGGGACAGGGACGGTGACACGGGACGGGTACGGTGACACGGGTGCGGGATGGTGAAACGGGACGTGGTCGGAGTCACGGGACGGGGACGGTGTCACGGGACGGGGACGGGGACGGTGACACGGGATGGGGACGGGGACGGGGACGGTGACACAGGATGGGGACGGGGACGGTGACACGGGACGGGGACAGGGACGGTGACACGGGACGGGGACAGGGACAGTGACATGGGACGGGGACAGGGGCGGTGACATAGGACAGGGACGGGGACACAGGACGGGGACGGTGACACGAGACTGGTACGGTGACAAGGGACGGGGACGGTGACACGAGACGGGGACGGTGACACGGGACGGGGACGGTGACATGAGACGGGGACGGGGACACGGAACGGGGACGGGGACGGTGACACGGGACGGGGACGGTGAGACGGGACAGGGATGGTGACACGGGACGGGGACGGTGACACGGGACGGGGACGGTGACACAGGACGGGGACGGTGTCACGGGACAGGGACGGGGACGGCGACACAGGACTGGGACGGGGACACAGGACAGGGACGGTGATACGGGACGGAGACCGTGACACAGGACAGGGACGGTGATACGGGACGGAGACAGTGACACAGGACAGGGACGGTGACACAGGATGGGGACGGTGACACGGGATGGGGACAGGGACGGTGACACGGGATGGGTACGGGGACCGGGATGGTGACACGGGACGGGGTCAGTGTCACGGGACGGGGACGGTGTCATGGGACGGGGACGGTGACACGGGACGGGGACGGTGACATGGGACTGGGACGGGGACGGGGCGGTGACACGGGACGGGGACGGGATGGGGACGGGGACGGTGACACGGGACGGGGACGGTGACACGGGATTGGGTCGGTGACACAGGACAGGGACGGGGACACAGGACGGGGACGGTGACACGGGACGGAGAAGGTAACATGGGCCAGGGACGGTGACACGGGACGGGTACGGTGACACGGGACGGGTACGGTGACACGGGACGGGGACGGTGACACAGGACGGGGACGGTGACACGGGATGGGGACGGGGACGGGGCGGAGACACGGGACCGTGACGGTGACACGGGACGGGGACGGGGACGGTGACATGGGACGGGGACGGTGACACGGGACAGGGACGGTGACACAGGATGGGGACAGGGACGGTGACGGGTACGGTGACACGGGACGGGGACGGGGACACAGGACGTGTCGGTGACACAGGACGAGGACGTTGACACGAGACGGCGACGGTGACACGAGACGGGGACGCTGACACAGGACGGGGACGGTGACACGAGGCAGGGATGGTGACATGAGACTGAGACGGTGACACGGGATGGGGACGGTGACACAGGACGGGGACGGTGAACCAGGACGGGGAGGTTAAATAGAGGACGAGGATGGTGACACGGGACAGGGATGTTGACACAGGATGGGGACGGTGACACGGGATTGGGTCGGTGACACGGGACGGGGTCGGTGACACAGGACGGGGACGGTGAAACAGGATTGGGTCGGTGACACAGGATGGGGACGGTGATAGGGGACGGGGACGGTGACACGGGACGGGGACGGTGACACAGGACAGAGACAGTGACACGGGATTGGGTCGGCGACACGGGACAGGGATGGTGTCACGGGACAGGGTCGGTGACACAGGACGGGGATGGTGACACGGGACGGAGACGATGACACAGGACAGGGACGGGGCGGTGACACGGGACGGGGACGGGGACGGGGACGGTGACACGGGACGGGGACAGTGACACGGGATTGGGTCGGTGACACAGGACAGGGACGGGGACACAGGACGGGACGGTGACACGGGACGGTGACGGTGACACAGGACAGGGACGGTGACACGGGACGGGTACGGTGACACGGGTGCGGGATGGTGAAACGGGACGTGGTCGGAGTCACGGGACGGGGACGGTGTCACGGGACGGGGACGGGGACGGTGACACGGGATGGGGACGGGGACGGGGACGGTGACACAGGATGGGGACGGGGACGGTGACACGGGACGGGGACAGGGACGGTGACACGGGACGGGGACAGGGACAGTGACATGGGACGGGGACAGGGGCGGTGACATAGGACAGGGACGGGGACACAGGACGGGGACGGTGACACGAGACTGGTACGGTGACAAGGGACGGGGACGGTGACACGGGACGGGGATGGTGACACGGGACGGGGACGGTGACACGAGACGGGGACGGTGACACGGGACGGGGACGGTGACATGAGACGGGGACGGGGACACGGAACGGGGACGGGGACGGTGACACGGGACGGGGACGGTGAGACGGGACAGGGATGGTGACACGGGACGGGGACGGTGACACGGGACGGGGACGGTGACACAGGACGGGGACGGTGTCACGGGACAGGGACGGGGACGGCGACACAGGACTGGGACGGGGACACAGGACAGGGACGGTGATACGGGACGGAGACCGTGACACAGGACAGGGACGGTGATACGGGACGGAGACAGTGACACAGGACAGGGACGGTGACACAGGATGGGGACGGTGACACGGGATGGGGACAGGGACGGTGACACGGGATGGGTACGGGGACCGGGATGGTGACACGGGACGGGGTCAGTGTCACGGGACGGGGACGGTGTCATGGGACGGGGACGGTGACACGGGACGGGGACGGTGACATGGGACTGGGACGGGGACGGGGCGGTGACACGGGACGGGGACGGGGACGGGGACGGGGACGGTGACACGGGACGGGGACGGTGACACGGGATTGGGTCGGTGACACAGGACAGGGACGGGGACACAGGACGGGGACGGTGACACGGGACGGAGAAGGTAACATGGGCCAGGGACGGTGACACGGGACGGGTACGGTGACACGGGACGGGTACGGTGACACGGGACGGGGACGGTGACACAGGACGGGGACAGTGACACGGGATGGGGACGGGGACGGGGCGGAGACACGGGACCGTGACGGTGACACGGGACGGGGACGGGGACGGTGACATGGGACGGGGACGGTGACACGGGACAGGGACGGTGACACAGGATGGGGACAGGGACGGTGACGGGTACGGTGACACGGGACGGGGACGGGGACACAGGACGTGTCGGTGACACAGGACGAGGACGTTGACACGAGACGGCGACGGTGACACGAGACGGGGACGCTGACACAGGACGGGGACGGTGACACGAGACAGGGATGGTGACATGAGACTGAGACGGTGACACGGGATGGGGACGGTGACACAGGACGGGGACGGTGAACCAGGACGGGGAGGTTAAATAGAGGACGAGGATGGTGACACGGGACAGGGATGTTGACACAGGATGGGGACGGTGACACGGGATTGGGTCGGTGACACGGGACGGGGTCGGTGACACAGGACGGGGACGGTGAAACAGGATTGGGTCGGTGACACAGGATGGGGACGGTGATAGGGGATGGGGACGGTGATAGGGGACGGGGTCGGTGACACGGGACAGGGACAGTGACACGGGATTGGGTCGGTGACACAGGACGGGGACGATGATAAGGGATGGGGACGGTGACACGGGATTGGGTCGGTGACACGGGACCAGGACGATGACACGGGACGGGGACGGTGACACGAGACGGGGACAGTGACACGAGACGGGGACGGTGACACGAGACGGGGACGGTGACACGGGACGGGAATGGGGGCGGTGACATAGGACAGGGACGGGGACACAGGACGGGGACGGTGACACAGGACGGAGACGGGGACGGGGACAGTGACACGGGATGGGAGCGGTGACATGGGATGGGGACGGGGACGGTGACACGGGACGGGGAAGGTGACACGGGATGGGGACGGTGACACGGGAAAGGGATGGTGACACAGGATGGGAGCGGTGACATGGGATGGGGACGGGGACGGTGACACGGGACGGGGAAGGTGACACGGGACGGGGACGGAGACACGGGACAGGGACGGTGACACGGGACAGGGACGGAGACACGGGACGGGGACGGTGACACAAGACAGGGACGGTGACACGGGACGGGGACGGAGACACGGGACGGGGACGGGGACGGTGACACGGGAAGGGGACGGGGGAGGTGACATAGGACAGGGACGGGGACAAAGGACGGGGACGGTGACACGAGACAGGGACGGTGACACGTGACGGGGACGGAGACAAGGGACGGGGACGGTGAAACGAGACAGGGACGGTGACACGGGATGGGGACGGTGACACAAGACGGGGACAGGGACACGGAACGGGGACGGGGACGGGGACGGTGACACGGGACATGGACAGTGCCACGGGACGGGGACTGTGACACAAGACGGGGACGGTGACACGGGACGGGGATGGTGACACAGAACGGGGACGGTGACACGGGATGGGGACGGTGACACATGATTGGGTCGGTGACACAGGACGGGGACGATGATAAGGGACGGGGACGGTGACACGGGATTGGGTCGGTGACACGGGACCAGGACGATGACACGGGACGGGGACGGTGACACGAGACGGGGACGGTGACACAGGACGGAGACGGGGACGGGGACAGTGACATGGGATGGGGACGGGGACGGTGACACGGGACGGGGAAGGTGACACGGGATGGGGACGCTGACACGGGATGGGGACGGTGACACGGGATGGGAGCGGTGACATGGGATGGGGACGGGGACGGAGACACGGGACGTGGACAGTGACACGAGACAGGGACGGTGACACGGGACGGGGATGGAGACACGGGAAGGGGACGGGGACGGTGACACTGGACGGGGACGGGGGAGGTGACATAGGACAGGGACGGGGACAAAGGACGGGGACGGTGACACGAGACAGGGACGGTGACACGGGACGGGGACGGAGACACGGGACGGGGACGGTGACACGAGACAGGGACGGTGACACGGGACGGGGACGGAGACACGGGACGGGGACGGTGACATGAGACAGGGACGGTGACACGGGACGGGGACGGAGACACGGGATGGGGACGGTGACACAAGACGGGGACAGGGACACGGAACGGGGACGGGGACGGGGACGGTGACACGGGACATGGACGGTGCCACGGGACGGGGACTGTGACACAAGACGGGGACGGTGACACGTGACGGGGATGGTGACACAGGACGGGGCCGGTGACACGGGATGGGGACGGTGATAGGGGTCGGTGACACGGGACAGGGACAGTGACACATGATTGGGTCGGTGACACGGGACGGGGAAGGTGACACGGGATTGGGTCGGTGACACAGGACCAGGACGATGACACGGGACGGGGACGGTGACACGGGACGGGGACGGGGACCGTGAAACGGGACGGGGACGGTGACACGGGATTGAGTCGGTGACACAGGACAGGGACGGGGACACAGGACAGGGACGGTGACACAGGACAGGGACGGTGGCACGGGATGCGGACGGTGACACGGGAAGGGGACGGTGACACAGGACGGGGATGGTGACACGCGATGGGGACGGGGACCGGGATGGTGACACAGGACGGGGTCGGTGTCACGGGACGGGGACGGTGTCACGGGATGGGGACGGTGACACGGGACGGGGATGGTGACACGGGATTGGGTCGGTGACACAGGACAGGGACAGGGACACAGGACAGGGACGGTGATACGGGATGGAGACAGTGACACAGGACAGGGACGGTGAGACAGGATGGGGACGGTGACACGGGATGGGGACGGTGACACGGGACTGGGACGGGGACGGGGCGGTGACACGGGACCTGGACGGGGGCGGTGACATAGGACAGGGACGGGGACACAGGACGTGTCGGTGACACAGGACGAGGACGTTGACACGAGACGGCGACGGTGACACGAGACGGGGACGCTGACACAGAACGGGGACGGTGACACGAGACAGGGATGGTGACATGAGACGGGGACGGTGACACGGGATGGGGACGGTGACACGGGACGGGGACGGTGAACCAGGACGGGGACGGTGAACCAGGACGGGGAGGTTAAATAGAGGACGAGGACGGTGACACGGGACAGGGATGTTGACACAGGATGGGGACGGTGACACAGGATGGGGACGGTGATAGGGGACGGGGACGGTGACACGGGACGGGGACGGTGACACAGGACAGAGACAGTGACACGGGATTGGGTCGGCGACACGGGACAGGGATGGTGTCACGGGACAGGGACGGTGACACAGGACGGGGATGGTGACACGGGACGGAGACGATGACACAGGACAGGGACGGGGCGGTGACACGGGACGGGGACGGGGACGGGGACGGTGACACGGGACGGGGACAGTGACACGGGATTGGGTCGGTGACACAGGACAGGGACGGGGACACAGGACGGGACGGTGACACGGGACGGAGACGGTGACACAGGACAGGGACGGTGACACGGGACGGGTACGGTGACACGGGTGCGGGATGGTGAAACGGGACGTGGTCGGAGTCACGGGACGGGGACGGTGTCACGGGACGGGGACGGGGACGGTGACACGGGATGGGGACGGGGACGGGGACGGTGACACGGGATGGGGACGGGGACGGTGACACGGGACGGGGACAGGGACGGTGACACGGGACGGGGACAGGGACAGTGACATGGGACGGGGACAGGGGCGGTGACATAGGACAGGGACGGGGACACAGGACGGGGACGGTGACACGAGACTGGTACGGTGACAAGGGACGGGGACGGTGACACGGGACGGGGATGGTGACACGGGACGGGGACGGTGACACGAGACGGGGACGGTGACACGGGACGGGGACGGTGACACGAGACGGGGACGGGGACACGGAACGGGGACGGGGACGGTGACACGGGACGGGGACGGTGAGACGGGACAGGGATGGTGACACGGGACGGGGACGGTGACACGGGACGGGGACGGTGACACAGGACGGGGACGGTGTCACGGGACAGGGACGGGGACGGCGACACAGGACTGGGACGGTGATACGGGACGGAGACCGTGACACAGGACAGGGACGGTGACACAGGATGGGGACGGTGACACGGGATGGGGATAGGGACGGTGACACGGGATGGGTACGGGGACCGGGATGGTGACACGGGACGGGGTCAGTGTCACGGGACGGGGACGGTGTCATGGGACGGGGACGGTGACACGGGACGGGGACGGTGACATGGGACTGGGACGGGGACGGGGCGGTGACACGGGACGGGGACGGGGACGGGGACGGGGACGGTGACACGGGACGGGGACGGTGACACGGGATTGGGTCGGTGACACAGGACAGGGACGGGGACACAGGACGGGGACAGTGACACGGGATGGGGACGGGGACGGGGCGGAGACACGGGACCGTGACGGTGACACGGGACGGGGACGGGGACGGTGACATGGGACGGGGACGGTGACACGGGACGGGGACGGGGACACAGGACGTGTCGGTGACACAGGACGAGGACGTTGACACGAGACGGCGACGGTGACACGAGACGGGGACGCTGACACAGGACGGGGACGGTGACACGAGATAGGGATGGTGACATGAGACTGAAACGGTGACACGGGATGGGGACGGTGACACAGGACGGGGACGGTGAACCAGGACGGGGAGGTTAAATAGAGGACGAGGATGGTGACACGGGACAGGGATGTTGACACAGGATGGGGACGGTGACACGGGATTGGGTCGGTGACACGGGACGGGGTCGGTGACACAGGACGGGGACAGTGAAACAGGATTGGGTCGGTGACACAGGATGGGGACGGTGATAGGGGATGGGGACGGTGATAGGGGACGGGGTCGGTGACACGGGACAGGGACAGTGACACGGGATTGGGTCGGCGACACGGGACAGGGATGGTGACACGGGACAGGGACGGTGACACAGGATGGGGATGGTGACACGGGACGGAGACGATGACACAGGACAGGGACGGGGCGGTGACACGGGACGGGGACGGGGACGGGGACGGTGACACGGGACGGGGACGGTGACACGGGATTGGGTCGGTGACACAGGACAGGGACGGGGACACAGGACGGGGACGGTGACATGGGACGGAGACGGTGACACAGGACAGGGACAGTGACACAGGACGGAGAAGGTAACATGGGCCAGGGATGGTGACACGGGACGGGTACGGTGACAAGGGATGGGGACGGTGACACAGGACGGGGACGGTGACATGGGATGGGGACGGGTCCAGGATGGTGAAACGGGACGTGGTCGGTGTCACGGGACGGGGACGGTGTCACGGGATGGGGACGGGTACGGGGCGGAGACACAGGACCGGGACGGTGACACGGGACGGGGACGGGGACGATGACATGGGACGGGGACAGGGACGGTGACATAGGATGGGGACGGGGACACAGGACAGGGACAGTGACATGGGATGGGGACGGTGACACGAGACTGGTACGGTGACAAGGGATGGGGATGGTGACACGGGACGGGGACGGTGACACGAGACGGGGACGGGGACACGGGACGGGGACGGTGACACGGGATGGGGCGGTGACACGAGATGGGTACGGTGACACGGGATGGGGATGGTGACACTGGACGGGGACGGTGACACGAGACGGGGACGGGGACACGGAACGGGGATGGGGACGGTGACACGGGACGGGGACAGTGACACGGGACAGAGATGGTGACACAGGACAGGGACGGTGACACAGGACAGGGACGGTGACACAGGATGGGGACGGTGACACAGGACAGGGACGGTGACACAGGACGGGGATGGTGACACGGGATGGGGACGGGGACGGTGACACGGGATGGGGACGGGGACCGGGACGGTGACATGGGACGGGGACGGTGTCATGGGACAGGGACAGGGATGGCGACACGGGACTGGGACGGGACCGGGACGGTGACACGGGACGGGGACGGTGACACGAGACGGGGACGGTGACACGAGACGGGGACGGTGACACGGGATGGGGACGGTGACACTGGACGGGAACGGTGACACAAGACAGGGACGGTGACACGTGACGGGGATGGTGACACGGGATGGGGACGGTGACACGGGACGGGGATGGTGACACGGGACGGGGACGGTGACACGAGACGGGGATGGTGACACGGGACGGGGATGGTGACACGGGATGGGGACGGTGACACGAGACGGCGACGGTGACACGAGACGGGGACGGTGACACAGGACGGGGACGGTGACACGAGACGGCGACGGTGACACGAGACGGCGACGGTGACACGAGACGGGGACGGTGACACAGGACGGGGACGGTGACAGGGAAACGGGATGGGAGCGGTGACACGGGTTGGGGACAGTGACACTGGACGGGGACATGGGACAGGGACGGTGACACGAGACGGGGACGGTGACACGAGACGGGGATGGTGACACGAGACGGGGACAGTGACATAGGACGAGGACGTTGACACGAGACGGCGACGATGACACGAGACGGGGACGGGGACACAGGAAGGGGACTGGGACACGGGACGGCGACGGGGACAGTGACATGAGACGGGGACGGTGACATGAGACGGGGATGGTGACACAGGACTGAGACGGTGACACGGGACGGGAGTGGTAACACGAGATGGGGACGGTGACATGGGACGGGGACGGGGACACGGGAAGGGGACGGTGACACGAGACGGGGACGGTGACACGGGATGGGTACGGTGACACGAGACTGGGACGGGGACACGGGAAGGGGACGGTGACACGAGACGGGGACGGTGACACGGGACGGGTACGGGGACACGGGAAGGGGACGGTGACATGGGACGGTGACACGGGACGGCGACGGGGACAGTGACACGAGACGGGGATGGTGACACGAGACGGGGACGGGTACACGGGAAGGGGACGGTGACACGAGATGGGGACGGTGACACGGGACGGGTACGGGGACACGGGAAGGGGACGGTGACATGGGACGGTGACACGGGACGGGGACGGGGACAGGGACACGGGATTGGGTCAGTGACACGGGACGGGGAAGGTGACTATGGGGATGGTGACATGGGATGGGGACGGTGACACAGGACGGGGACGGTGATAGAGGACGAGGACGGTGATACGGGACAGGGATGTTGACACAGGATTAGGTCGGTGACACGGGACAGGGACGTTGATATGGGATTGGGTCGGTGACACGGGACGGGGTCGGTGACACGGGACGGGGTCGGTGACACAGGATGGGGATGGTGATAGGGGACGGGGACGGTGACACGGGATGGGGACGGTGACACGGGAAGGGGACGGTGACACGGGACGGGGACGATGACACGGGACAGGGATGGTGACACGGGATGGGGACGGGGACGGTGACACGGAACGGGGACAGTGACACGAGACGGCGATGGTGACACGAGACGGGGATGGTGACACAGGACGGGGTCGTTGACATGGGACGGGGACATGGGACAGGGACGGTGACACGAGACAGAGACGGTGACACAGGACGGGGACGGTGACACAGGACGGGGACGGTGACACAGGACGGGGACGATGACATGAGACGGCGATGGTGACACGGGACGGGGACGATGACACGGGACAGGGATGGGGACAGTGACATGGGACGGGGACGGTGACACGAGACAGAGACGGTGACACAGGACGGGGACGGTGACACAGGACGGGGACGGTGACACAGGACGGGGACGATGACATGAGACGGGGATGGTAACACGGGACGGGAACGGTGACACGAGACGGGGATGGGGACACGGGAAGGGGACGGTGACACGAGATGGGGACGGTGACATGGGACGCGGACGGTGACACGGGACGGGGACCGTGACACGGGACGGGGACGGTGACACGGGACAGGGACGGTGACACGGGATGGGGACAGGGACGGTGACACGAGACGGGGAAAGTGACATGGGACGGAGACGGTAACACGAGACAGGGACGGTGACACTGGATGGGGACGGTGACACGGGACGGGGACGGTGACACAGTATGGGGATGGTGACACGGGATGGGGACGGGGACGGTGACACGGGATGGGGACGGTGACACGAGCCGGCGACGGTGACACGAGACGGGAACGGTGACACAGGATGGGGACAGGGACACGGGACGTCGACGGGGACGGTGACACGAGACGGGGACGGTGACATGAGATGGGGACGGTGACACGGGACGGGGACGGTTAGACACGGGACGGGAGTGGTGACACGAGACGGGGATGGTGACATGGGACGGGGACGGGAACGGGGACACGGGAAGGGGGCGGTGACACGAGACGGGGACGGTGACACAGGACGGGGACGGTGACAGGGACGGGTATGGGGACATGGGAAGGGGACGGTGACACGGGACGGGGACGGGGACAGGGACGCAGGATAGGGTCAGTTACACGGGACGGGGAAGGTGACTATGGGGATGGTGACATGGGATGAGGATGGTGACGCAGGACGGGGACGGTGATAGAGGACGAGGACGGTGACACGGGACAGGGATGTTGACACAGGATTGGGTCGGTGACACGGGACAGGGACGTTGATATGGGATTGGGTCGGTGACACGGGACGGGGTCGGTGACACAGGACGGGGACGGTGATACGGGAAGGGGACGGTGAAACGGGATTGGGTCGGTGACACGGGATGGGGATGGTGATAGGGGTCGGTGACATGGGACAGGGACAGTGACACGTGATTGGGTTGCTGACACAGCACGGGGACGATGATAAGGGATGAGGACGATGACACAGGACGGGGACGGTGACACTGGACGGGGACGGTGACACGGGACAGAGACGGTGACACGGGACAGGGACGGTGACACTCGACGGGGACGGTGACACGGGACGGAGATGGTGACACAGGACAGGGACGGTGACACGGGATGGGGACAGGGACGGTGACACGGGATGGGGACGGGGACCGGGATGGTGACACGGGACGGCGACGGTGTCACAGGACGGGGACGGGGACGGCGACACAGGACTGGGACGGGGACGGGGCGGTGACATGTGACGGGGATGGTGACACGGGATGGGGACGGGGACGGTGACACGGGACGGGAACGGTGACACGGGACGGGGACAGTGACACGGGAAGGGGACGGTGACACGGGAAGGGGACGGGGAGGGTGACACTGGACGGGGACGGGGGCACATGACGGGGACGGTGACACGAGACGGGGACGGTGACACGGGACGGGGACGGTGACATGGGACGGGGACGGGGGTGGTGACATAGGACAGGGACGGGGACACAGGACAGGGACGGTGACACGAGACGGGGACGGTGACACGGGACGGGGACGGTGACATGGGACAGGGACGGTGACACGGGACGGGGACGGTGACACGGGACGGGGACATGGGACAGGGACGGTGACACGAGACAGGGACGGTGACACAGGACGAGGACGTTCACATGAGACGGCGACGGTGACACGAGACGGGGACGGTGACACGGGACGGGGACAGAGACAGTGACACGGGACGGGGACAGTGACACGGGATTGGGTCGGGGACACAGGACAGGGACGGTGACACGGGACGGAGACGGTGACACGAGACGGGGACGGTGACACGGGTCGGGGACGGTGACACAGGATGGGGACGGTGACACGAGACGGGTACGGTGTCACGGGATGGGGACGGTGACACTGGACGGGAACGGAGACACGGGATGGGGACCGTGACACGAGACGTGGACGGGGACACAGAACGGGGACGGGGACGGTGACACAGGACGGGGACGTTGACACGGGCCGGGGACATGGGACAGGGACGGTGACACGAGACTGGAACGGTGACACAGGACGGGGACGGGGACGGTGACACGAGACGGGGATGGTGACACGAGACGGGGACGGTGACACAGGACGAGGACGTTGACACGAGACGGCGACGGTGACACGAGACGGGCACGGTGACACAGGACGGGGACAGGGACACGGGATGGCGACGGGGACGGAGACACGAGACGGGGACAGTGACATGGGACGGGGACGGGGACGGGGACACGGGAAGGGGACGATGACACGAGACGGGGACGGTGTCACGGGACGGGGACGGTGTCACGGGACGGGGACGGTGTCACGGGACGGGGACAGTGACACGGGACAGGGGCGTTGATATGGGACTGGTTCGGTGACACGGGACGGGGTCGGTGACACAGGACGGGGACAGTGACACGAGACGGGGATGATGACACAGGACGGGGACTGGGAAAGGGACACGGGATGAGAGCAGTGACACGGGATGGGGACGGTGACACTGGACGGGGACGTTGACACGGGACGGGGACATGGGACAGGGACGGTAACACGAGACAGCGACGGTGACACAGGATGGGGACGGTGACACGAGACGGGGATGGTGACATGAGACGGGGACGGTGACACAGGACGGGGATGGGGACAGGGATACGGGATGGGAGCGGTGACACGGGATGGGGACATGGGACAGGGACGGTGACACGAGACGGGGACGGTGACACAGGACGGGGACGGTGATAGAGGACGAGGATGGTGACACAGGACGAAGACATTGACACGAGACGGCGACGGTGACACGAGATGGGTACGTTGACACAGGACGGGGACAGGGACACGGGACGGGGACGGTGAAATGAGATGGGGACGGTGATATGGGACAGGGACGGTGACACGGGATGGGAGTGGTGACACGAAAAGGGGATGGGGACATGGGACGGGGACGGTGACACGAGACGGGGACGGTGACACGGGACGGGGACGGTGACACGGGACGGGAGTGATGACACCAAAAGGGGATGGGAACACGGGAAGGGGACGGTGACACGAGACGGGGATGGTGACACGGGACGGGTACAGGGACATGGGAAGGGGACGGTGACACGGGACGGGGACAGGGACAGGGACACGGGATTGGGTCAGTGACACGGGACAGGGAAGGTGACTAAGGGGATGGTGACATGGGATGGGGACGGTGACACAGGACGGGGACGGTGATAGAGGACGAGGACGGTGACACGGGACAGGGATGTTGACACAGGATTGGGTCAGTGACACGGGACAGGGACGTTGATATGGGATTGGGTCGGTGACACGGGACGGGGTCGGTGACACAGGACGGGGACAGTGACACAAGATGGGGACGGTGACACAGGACGGGGACGGGGACAGGGACACGGGATGGGAGCAGTGACATAGGATGGGGACGGTGACACTGGACGGGGACGTTGACACGGGACGGGGACATGGGACAGGGACGGTGACACGAGACAGGGACGGTGACACGAGACGGGGACGGTGACACGGGACGGGGACAGAGACAGTGACACGGGATGGGGACAGTGACACGGGATTGAGTTGGGGACACAGGACAGGGACGGTGACACGGGACGGAGACGGTGACACGAGACGGGGACGGTGACACGAGATGGGGACGGTGACACAGGATGGGGACGGTGACACGAGACGGGTACGGTGTCACGGGATGGGGACGGTGACACGAGATGGGGACGGTGACACAGGATGGGGACGGTGACACGAGACGGGTACGGTGTCACGGGATGGGGACGGTGACACTGGACGGGAACGGAGACACGGGATGGGGACCGTGACACGAGACGTGGACGGGGACACAGAGCGGGGACGGGGACGGGGACGGTGACACAGGACGGGGACGTTGACACGGGCCGGGGACATGGGACAGGGACGGTGACACGAGACTGGAACGGTGACACAGGACGGGGACGGGGACGGTGACACGAGACGGGGATGGTGACACGAGACGGGGACGGTGACACAGGACGAGGACGTTGACACGAGATGGCGACGGTGACACGAGACGGGCACGGTGACACAGGACGGGGACAGGGACACGGGATGGAGACGGGGACGGAGACACGAGACGGGGACAGTGACATGGGACGGGGACGGGGACGGGGACACGGGAAGGGGACGATGACACGAGACGGGGACGGTGTCACGGGACGGGGACGGTGTCACGGGACGGGGACGGTGTCACGGGACGGGGACAGTGACACGGGACAGGGGCGTTGATATGGGACTGGTTCGGTGACACGGGACGGGGTCGGTGACACAGGACGGGGACAGTGACACGAGACGGGGATGATGACACAGGACGGGGACTGGGAAAGGGACACGGGATGAGAGCAGTGACACGGGATGGGGACGGTGACACTGGACGGGGACGTTGACACGGGACGGGGACATGGGACAGGGACGGTGACACGAGACAGCGACGGTGACACAGGATGGGGACGGTGACACGAGACGGGGATGGTGACATGAGACGGGGACGGTGACACAGGACGGGGATGGGGACAGGGATACGGGATGGGAGCGGTGACACGGGATGGGGACATGGGACAGGGACGGTGACACGAGACGGGGACGGTGACACAGGACGGGGACGGTGATAGAGGACGAGGATGGTGACACAGGACGAAGACATTGACACGAGACGGCGACGGTGACACGAGATGGGTACGTTGACACAGGACGGGGACAGGGACACGGGACGGGGACGGTGAAATGAGATGGGGACGGTGATATGGGACAGGGACGGTGACACGGGACGGGAGTGGTGACACGAGACGGGGACGGTGACATGGGACGGGGACGGTGACACGAGATGGGGACGGTGACACGGGACGGGGACGGTGACACGGGACGGGAGTGATGACACGAAAAGGGGATGGGGACACGGGAAGGGGACGGTGACACGAGACGGGGACGGTGACACGGGACGGGAGTGATGACACGAAAAGGGGATGGGGACATGGGAAGGGGACGGTGACAGGGACGGGGACAGGGACAGGGACACGGGATTGGGTCAGTGACACGGGACGGGGAAGGTGACTATGGGGATGGTGACATGGGATGGGGACGGTGACACAGGAGGGGGACGGTGATAGAGGACGAGGACGGTGACACGGGACAGGGATGTTGACACAGGAATAGGTCGGTGACACGAGACAGGGATGTTGATATGGGATTGGGTCGGTGACACGGGACGGGGTCGGTGACACAGGACGGGGACGGTGATACGGGACGGGGACGGTGAAACGGGATTGGGTCAGTGACACAGGATGGGGATGGTGATAGGGGACGGGGACGGTGACACAGGACGGGTCGGGGACAGTGACACGGGATGGGAATGGTGACACGGGATTGGGTCGGTGACACGGGACGGGGACGGGGACGGGGACGGGGACGGTGACACGGGACGGGGACGGTGACACGGGATTGGGTCGGTGACACAGGACAGGGACGGGGACACAGGACAGTGACGGTGACACGGGACAGAGATGGTGACACAGGACAGGGACGGTGACACGGGAAGGGGACGGTGACACGAGATGGGGACGGTGACACGAGACGGGGATGGTGACATGAGACAGGGACGGTGACACAGGACGGGGACGGGGACAGGGATACAGGATGGGAGCGGTGACACGGGATGGGGACATGGGACAGGGACGGTGACACGAGACGGGGACGGTGACACAGGACGGGGACGGTGATAGAGGACGAGGACGGTGACACAGGACGAGGACGTTGACATGAGACGGCGACGGTGACACGAGAGGGGTACGTTGACACAGGACGGGGACAGGGACACGGGACGGGGACGGTGACACGGGACGGGAGTGGTGACACGAAAAGGGGATGGGGACACGGGAAGGGGACAGGGACAGGGACACGGGATTGGGTCAGTGACACGGGACGGGGAAGGTGACTATGGGGATGGTGACATGGGATGGGGACTGTGACACAGGACGGGGACGGTGATAGAGGACGAGGACGGTGACACGGGACAGGGATGTTGACACAGGATTGGGTCGGTGACACGGGACAGGGACGTTGATATGGGATTGGGTCGGTGACACGGGACGGGGTCGGTGACACAGGACGGGGACGGTGATACGGGACGGGGACGGTGAAACGGGATTGGGTCGGTGACACAAGATGGGGATGGTGATAGGGGACGGGGACGGTGACACAGGACGGGTCGGGGACAGTGACACGGGACGGGGACGGTGACACGGGATTGGGTCGGTGACACAGGACAGGGACGGGGACACAGGACAGGGACGGTGACACGGGACGGAGACGGTGACAGAGGAAGGGACGGTGACACAGGACGGGGACGGTGACACGGGACGGGGACGGGGACAGGGACGGGGACGGTGACACGAGACAGGGATGGTGACACGGGACGGGGACGGTGACACGGGAAGGGGACGGTGACACGGGACGGGGACGGGGACAGGGACATGGGATTGGGTCAGTGACACGGGGCAGGGAAGGTGACTATGGGGATGGTGACATGGGATGGGGACTGTGACACAGGACGGGGACGGTGATAGAGGACGAGGAAGGTGACACAGGACAGGGATGTTGACACAGGATTGGGTCGGTGACACGGGACGGGGACGGTGACACGAGACGGGGACGGTGACACAGGACGGGGACGGGGACGGGGACAGGGACACGGGATGGGAGCGGTGACACGGGATGGGGACGGTGACACTGGACGGGGACGTTGACACGGGACGGGGACATGGGACAGGGACGGTGACACGAGACAGGGACGGTGACACAGGACGGGGACGCTGACACGAGACGGGGATGGTGACACGAGACGGGGACGGTGACACGGGACGGGGACAGAGACACAGGACGGGGACAGAGACAGTGACACAGGACGGGGACGGTGACACGGGATTGGGTCGGTGACACAGGACAGGGACGGGGACACAGGATGGGGACGGTGACATGGGACGGGGACGGGGACGGTGATACGGGACGGGGACGGTGACACGGGATTGGGTCGGTGACACAGAACAGGGACGGGGACACAGGACAGAGACGGTGACACGGGACAGAGACGGTGACACAGGATAGGGACGGTGACACGCGACGGGGACGGTGAAACAGAACGGGGATGGTGACACGGGATGGGGACGGGGACGGTGACACGGGATGGGGACGGGGACCGGGATGGTGACACGGGACGGGGTCGGTGTCACGGGACGGGGACGGTGTCACGGGACGGGGACGGTGACACGGGACGGGGACGGTGACACGGGACGAGGACGGGGACGGTGACACGGTACTGGGACGGGGACGCCGCGGTAACATGGGACCGGGTCGCTGACACGGGACAGGGATGGGTATGGTGACACGGGATGGGGACGGTGACACGGGACAGGGATGGTGACACGGGATGGGGACGGGGACGGTGACATGGGACGCGGACGGGGATGGTGACACGGGACGGGGACGGTGACACGGGACGGGGACGGTGACACAGGACGGGGACGGGGGCAGTGACATAGGACAGGGTTGGGGACACAGGACAGGGACGGTGACACGGGACGGAGACGGTGACACGAGATGGGGACGATGACACAGGAGGGGGACGGGGACAGGGACACGGGATGAGAGCGGTGACACGGGATGGGGACGGTGACACTGGACGGGGACGTTGACACGGGACGGGGACATGGGACAGGGACGGTAACACGAGACAGGGACGGTGACACAGGACGGGGACGGTGACACGAGACGGGGATGGTGACATGAGACGGGGACGGTGACACAGGACGAGGACGTTGACACGAGACGGCGACGGTGACACGAGACGGGGACAGTGACACAGGACGGGGACAGGGACACGGGACGGTGACGAGAACGGTGACACGAGACGGGGACGGTGACATGAGACGGGGACGGTGACACGGGACGGGGACGGTGACACGGGTCGGGAGTGGTGACACGAAAAGGGGATGGTGACATGGGACGGGGACGGGGACACGGGAAGGGGACGGTTACACGAGACGGGGACGGTGACACGGGACAGGGACGGTGACACGGGAGGGTACGGGGACATGGGAAGGGGACGGTGACACGGGACGGGGACAGGGACAGGGACACGGGATTGGGTCAGTGACATGGGACGTGGAAGGTGACTATGGGGATGGTGACATGGGATGAGGATGGTGACACAGGACGGGGACGGTGATAGAGGACGAGGACGGTGACACGGGACAGGGATGTTGACACAGGATTGGGTCGGTGACACGGGACAGGGACGTTGATATGGGATTGGGTCGGTGACACGGGACGGGGTCGGTGACACAGGACGGGGACGGTGATACGGGACGGGGACGGTGAAACGGGATTGGGTCGGTGACACAGGATGGGGATGGTGATAGGGGACGGGGACGGTGACACGGGATGGGGACGGTGACACGGGATGGGGATGGTGATAGGGGTCGGTGACATGGGACAGGGACAGTGACACGTGATTGGGTTGGTGACACAGGACGGGGACGATGATAAGGGACGGGGACGGTGACACGGGATTGGGTCTTTGACACGGGACGAGGACGATGACATGGGACGGGGACGGTGACACGGGACAGGGACGGTGACACATGACGGGGACGGTGACACGGGACGGAGACGGTGACACAGGACGGGGACGGGGGTGATGACACGGGATGGGGACGGGGACAGTGACACGGGACGGGGACGGTGACACGGGATTGGGTTGGTGACACAGGACAGGGACGGGGACACAGGACAGGGACGGTGACACGGAACAGAGACGGTGACACAGGAAGGGACGGTGACACAGGACGGGGACGGTGACACGGGACAGGGACGGTGACACAGGATTGGGTCGGTGACACAGGACAGGGATGGGGACACAGGACAGGGACGGTGACACGGGACAGAGACGGTGACACAGGACAGGGACGGTGACACGGGATGGGGATGGTGACATGGGACGGGGACGGTGACACGGGACGGGGACGGTGACACAGAACGGGGATGGTGACATGGGATGGGGACGGGGAAGGTGACACGGGATGGGGACGGGGACTGGGATGGTGACACGGGACGGGGACGGTGTCACAGGATGGGGACGGTGACACGGGATGGGGACGGGGACGGTGTCACAGGATGGGGACGGTGACACGGGACGAGGACGGGGACGGTGACACGGGACTGGGACGGGGACGGGGAGGTAACACGGGACCGGGTCGCTGACATGGGACAGGGACGGGTATGGTGACACGGGATGGGGACAGGGACGGTGACACGGGCCGCGGACGGGGACGGTGACACGGGACGGGGACGGTGACACGAGACGGTACGGTGACACGGGATGGGGACACGGAATGGGGACGGGGACGGGGACGGTGACACAAGACGGGGACGGTGACACAAGACGGGGACGGTGACACGAGATGGGGACGGTGACACGAGATGGCAACGGTGACATGAGACGGGGAAGGTGACACTGGACGGGGACGTTGATATGGGACGGTGACATGAGACATGGGACAGGGACGGTGACACGGGACGGGGACGGTGACACGGGGCAGGGACAGTGACACAGGACAGGGACGGTGACACGGGACAGAGACGGTGACACAGGATGGGGACGGGGGCGATGAAACGGGACGGGGACGGGGACGGGGACAGTGACACGTGACGGGGATGGTGACACCGGATTGGGTCAGTGACACAGGACAGGGACGGGGACACAGGACAGGGACGGTGACACGGGACGGAGACGGTGACACAGGAAGAGACGGTGACACAGGACGGGGACGGTGACACGGGACGGGGACGGGGACGGGGACGGTGACACGGGATTGGGTCGGTGACACGGGACAGGGACGGGGACACAGGACAGGGACGGTGACACGGGACAGAGACGGTGACACAGGACAGGGACGGTGACATGAGATGGGGACGGTGACACGGGATGGGGACGGTGACACAGAACGGGGATGGTGACACGGGATGGGGACGGGGACGGTGACACAGGACGAGGACGGGGACGGTGACACGGGACTGGGACGGGGACGGGGCGGTAACACGGGACCGTGTCACTGACACGGGACAGGGACGGGTACGGTGCCACGGGACGGGGACGGTGACACGGGACAGGGACGGTGACACGGGACAGGGACGGTGACACGGGACGGGGACAGGGACAGGGACACGGGATTGGGTCAGTGACACGGGACGGGGAAGGTGACTATGGGGATGGTGACATGGGAAGGGGATGGTGACACAGGACGGGGACAGTGATAGAGGACGAGGACGGTGACACGGGACAGGGACGTTGACACAGGATTGGGTCGGTGACACGGGACACGGACCTTGATATGGGATTGGGTCGGTGACACGGGACGGGGTCGGTGAAACAGGACGGGGACGGTGATACGGGACGGGGACGGTGAAACGGGATTGGGTCGGTGACACAGGATGGGGATGGTGATAGGGGACGGGGACGGTGACACGGGACAGGGACGGTGACACGGGACGGAGACGGTGACACAGGACGGAGACGGGGGCGATGACACGGGACGGGGACGGGGACAGTGACACGGGACGGGGATGGGGACAGTGACACGGGACGGGGATGGTGACACGGGATTGGTTTGGTGACACTGGACAGGGACGGGGACACAGGACAGGGACGATGACACGAGACGGGGATGGTGACACGAGATGGGGACCGTGACGCAGGACGAGGATGTTGACACGAGACGGCGATGGTGACATGAGACGGGGACGGTGACACAGGATGGGGACAGGGACATGGGAAGGGGACCGGGGCGGTGAAACGAGACGGGGACGGTGACACGAGACGGGGACACGGGATGGGGATGGTAACACGGGACGGGGACGGTGACACGGGACGGGGACGGGGGCGGTGACATAGGACAGGGACAGGGACACAGGATGGGGACGGTGACACGGGACAGGGACGTTGACACAGGATTGGGTCGGTGACACGGGACACGGACCTTGATATGGGATTGGGTCGGTGACATGAGACGGGGTCGGTGAAACAGGACGGGGACAGAGACATGGGAAGGGGACAGGGATGTTGACACGAGACGGGGACGGTGACACGAGATAGGGACGGTGACACGGGACGGGGACGGTGACACAGAACGGGGACGGGGACGGTGACGGTGACACGGGACAGGGAGGGTGACACGGGATGGAGACGGTGACACGAGACGGGGACGGTGACACAGGACGGGGACAGGGACACGGGACGGGGACGGTGACATGGGACGGGAGTGGTGACACGAAAAGGGGATGGTGACATGGGACGGGGACGGGGACACGGGAAGGGGACGGTTACATGAGACGGGGACGGTGACACGGGACGGGGACAGGGCCAGGGACACGGGATTGGGTCAGTGACACGGGACGGGGAAGGTGACTATGGGGATGGTGACATGGGATGGGGACGGTGACACAGGACGGGGACGGTGATAGAGGACGAGGACGGTGACACGGGTCAGGGATGTTGACACAGGATTGGGTCGGTGACACGGGACAGGGACGTTGATATGGGATTGGGTGGGTGACACGGGACGGGGTCGGTGACACAGGACGGGGACGGTGATACGGGACGGGGACGGTGAAACGGGATTGGGTCGGTGACACAGGATGGGGATGGTGATAGGGGTCGGTGACATGGGACAGGGACAGTGACACGTGATTGGGTCGGTGACACAGGACGGGGACGATGATAAGGGACGGGGACGGTGAAATGGGATTGGGTCGGCGACACGGGACGAGGACGATGACATGGGACGGGGACGGTGACATGGGACAGGGACGGTGACACAGGACGGAGACGGTGACACGGGACGGAGACGGTGACACAGGACGGGGACGGGGGTGATGACACGGGACGGGGACGGGGACAGTGACACGGGACGGGGACGGTGACACGGGATTGGGTCGGTGACACAGGACAGGGACGGGGACACAGGACAGGGACGGTGACACGGGACAGAGACGGTGACTCAGGACAGGGACGGTGACACGGGATGGGGACGGTGACACGGGACGGGGACGATGACACAGAACGGGGATGGAGACACGGGACGAGGACGGGGACGGTGACACGGGACGGGGACGGTGACACGGGACGGGGAAGGGTGACACGGGACGAGGACGGGGACGGTGACACGGGACAGGGACGGGGACGGGGCGGTAACATGGAACCGGGACGCTGACATGGGACAGGGACGGGTACGGTGACACGGGATGGGGACGGGGACGGTGACACAAGACGGGGACGGTGACACGAGACGGGGATGGTGACATGAGACAGGGACGGTGACACAGGACGGGGACGGGGACAGGGATATGGGATGGGAGCGGTGACATGGGATGGGGACATGGGACAGGGACGGTGACACGAGACGGGGACGGTGACACAGGACGGGGACGGTGACACGAGACGGATATGGTGACACAAGACGGGGACGGTGACACGGTACGGGGACGGTGACACGGGACGGGAGTGGTGACACGAAAAGGGGATGGTGACATGGGACGGGGACGGGGACACGGGAAGGGGATGGTTACACGAGACGGGGACGGTGACACGGGACGGGGACGGTGAAACGGGATGGGTACCGGGACATGGGAAGGGGACGGTGACACGGGACGGGGACAGGGACAGGGACACAGGATTGGGTCAGTGACACGGGATGGGGAAGGTGACTGGGGATGGTGACATGGGATGGGGATGGTGACACAAGACGGGGACGGTGATAGAGGACGAGGACGGTGACACGGGACAGGGATGTTGACACAGGATTGGGTCGGTGACACGGGACGGGGTCGGTGACACAGGACGGGGACAGTGATACGGGACGGGGACGGTGAAATGGGATTGGGTCGGTGACACAGGATGGGGATGGTGATAGGGGACGAGGACGGTGACACGGGACAGGGACGGTGACACGGGATGGGGACGGTGATAGGGGTTGGTGACATGGGACAGGGACAGTGACACGTGATTGGGTCGGTGACACAGGATGGGGACGATGATAAGGGACGGGGACGGTGACACGGGATTGGGTCGATGACATGGGACGGGGACGGTGACACGGGACGGGGACGGTGACACGGGACAGGGACAGTGACACGTGATTGGGTCGGTGACACAGGACGGGGACGGTGACACGGGATTGGGTCGATGACATGGGACGGGGACGGGGACACGGGACGGTGACACAGGACGGGGACGGTGACACGAGACAGGGATGGTGACATGAGACGGGGACGGTGACACAGGACGAGGACGTTGACACGAGACGGCGACGGTGACACGAGACGGGGACGGTGACACAGGACGGGGACAGGGACACGGGACGGGGACGGTGACATGGGACGGGAGTGGTGACACGAAAAGGGGATGGTGACATGGGACGGGGACGGGGACACGGGATGGGGACGGTTACATGAGACGGGGACGGTGACATGGGACGGGGACAGGGACAGGGACACGGGATTGGGTCAGTGACACGGGACGGGGAAGGTGACTATGGGGATGGTGACATGGGATGGGGACGGTGACACAGGACGGGGACGGTGATAGAGGACGAGGACGGTGACACGGGTCAGGGATGTTGACACAGGATTGGGTCGGTGACACGGGACAGGGACGTTGATATGGGATTGGGTCGGTGACACAGGACGGGGTCGGTGACACAGGACGGGGACGGTGATACGGGACGGGGACGGTGAAACGGGATTGGGTCGGTGACACAGGATGGGGATGGTGATAGGGGTCGGTGACATGGGACAGGGACAGTGACACGTGATTGGGTCGGTGACACAGGACGGGAACGATGATAAGGGACGGGGACGGTGAAACGGGATTGGGTCGGCGACACGGGACGAGGACGATGACATGGGACGGGGACGGTGACACGGGACAGGGACGGTGACACAGGACGGAGACGGTGACACGGGACGGAGACGGTGACACAGGACGGGGACGGGGGTGATGACACGGGACGGGGACGGGGACAGTGACACGGGACGGGGACGGTGACACGGGATTGGGTCGGTGACACAGGATGGGGACGGGGACACAGGACAGGGACGGTGACACGGGACAGAGACGGTGACTCAGGACAGGGACGGTGACACGGGATGGGGACGGTGACACGGGACGGGGACGATGACACAGAACGGGGATGGAGACACGGGATGGGGACGGTGACACGGGACGAGGACGGGGACGGTGACACGGGACGGGGAAGGGTGACACGGGACGAGGACGGGGACGGTGACACAGGACAGGGACGGGGACGGGGCGGTAACATGGGACCGGGACGCTGACATGGGACAGGGACGGGTACGGTGACACGGGATGGGGACGGGGACAGTGACACAAGACGGGGACGGTGACACGAGACGGGGATGGTGACATGAGACAGGGACGGTGACACAGGACGGGGACGGGGACAGGGATACGGGATGGGAGCGGTGACATGGGATGGGGACATGGGACAGGGACGGTGACACGAGACGGGGACGGTGACACAGGACGGGGACGGTGACACGAGACGGATATGGTGACACGAGACGGGGACGGTGACACAGGACGGGGACGGTGACATGAGACGGGGACGGTGACACGGTTCGGGGACGGTGACACGGGACGGGAGTGGTGACACGAAAAGGGGATGGTGAAATGGGACGGGGACGGGGACACGGGAAGGGGATGGTTACACGAGACGGGGACGGTGACACGGGACGGGGACGGTGACACGGGACGGGTACGGGGACATGGGAAGGGGACGGTGACACGGGACGGGGACAGGGACAGGGACACGGGATGGGGAAGGTGACTATGGGGATGGTGACATGGGATGGGGATGGTGACACAGGACGGGGACGGTGATAGAGGACGAGGACGGTGACACGGGACAGGGATGTTGACACAGGATTGGGTCGGTGACACGGGACGGGGTCGGTGACACAGGACGGGGACAGTGATATGGGACGGGGACGGTGAAACGGGATTGGGTCGGTGACACAGGATGGGGATGGTGATAGGGGACGGGGACGGTGACACGGGACAGGGACGGTGACACGGGATGGGGACGGTGATAGGGGTCGGTGACATGGGACAGGGGCAGTGACACGTGATTGGGTCGGTGACACAGGACGGGGACGATGATAAGGGACGGGGACGGTGACACGTGATTGGGTCGGTGACACAGGACGGGGACGGTGACACGGGATTGGGTCGATGACATGGGACGGGGACGGTGACACGGGACAGGGACGGTGACACAGGATGGGGACGGTGACACGGGACGGAGACGGTGACACAGGACGGGGACGGGGACGGTGACACGGGACGGGGACGGTGACATTGGATTGAGTCGGTGACATAGGACAGGGACGGGGACACAGGACAGGGTCGGTGACACGGGATGGGGACGGTGACACGGGACGGGGACGGTGACACGGAATGGGGACGGTGACATGGGACGGGGACGGTGACACAGAACGGGGATGGTGACACGGGATGGGGACGGGGAAGGTGACACGGGATGGGGACGGGGGCCGGGATGGTGACACGGGACGGGGACGGTGTCACAGGATGGGGACGGTGACACGGGACGAGGACGGGGACGGTGACACGGGACTGGGACGGGGACGGGGCGGTAACACGGGACCGGGTCACTGACATGGGACAGGGACGGGTACGGTGACACGGGACGCGGATGGGGACGGTGACACGGGACGCGGACGGTGACACGGGACGGGGACGGTGACACGGGACGGGGAAGGGTGACACGGGACGAGGACGGGGACGGTGACACGGGACAGGGAAGGGGACAGGGCGGTAACACGGGACCGGGATGCTGACATGGGACAGGGACGGGTACGGTGACACGGGATGGTGACGGGGACGGTGACACAAGACGGGGTCGGTGACACGAGACGGGGATGGTGACATGAGACAGGGACGGTGACACAGGACGGGGACGGGGACAGGGATACGGGATGGGAGCGGTGACATGGGATGGGGACATGGGACAGGGACGGTGACACGTTACGGGGACGGTGACACGAGACGGATATGGTGACACGAGATGGGGACGGTGACACAGGACGGGGACAGGGACACGGGACGGCGACGGGGACGGTGACACGAGACGGGGACGGTGACACAGGACGGGGTCAGGGACACGGGACGGCGACGGGGACGGTGACACGAGACGGGGACTGTGACATGAGACAGGGACGGTGACACAGGACGGGGACGGTGACACGGGACTGGAGTGGTGACACGAAAAGGGGATGGTGACATGGGACGGGGACAGGGACACGGGAAGGGGATGGTTACACGAGACGGGGACGGTGACACGGGACGGGGACGGTGACACGGGACGGGTACGGGGACATGGGAAGGGGACGGTGACACGGGACGGGGACAGGGACAGGGACACGGGATTGGGTCAGTGACACGGGATGGGGAAGGTGACTATGGAGATGGTGACATGGGATGGGGATGGTGACACAGGACGGGGACGGTGATAGAGGACGAGGACGGTGACACGGGACAGGGATGTTGACACAGGATTGGGTCGGTGACACGGGACGGGGTCGGTGACACAGGACGGGGACAGTGATACGGGACGGGGACGGTGAAACGGGATTGGGTCGGTGACACAGGATGGGGATGGTGATAGGGGACGAGGACGGTGACACGGGACAGGGACGGTGACACGGGATGGGGACGGTGATGGGGTCGGTGACATGGGACAGGGACAGTGACACGTGATTGGGTCGGTGACACAGGACGGGGACGATGATAAGGGACGGGGACGGTGACACGGGATTGGGTTGATGACATGGGACGGGGACGGTGACACGGGACAGGGACAGTGACACGTGATTGGGTCGGTGACACAGGACGGGGACGGTGACACGGGATTGGGTCGATGACATGGGACGGGGACGGTGACACGGGACGGGGACGGTGACACGGGACAGGGACGGTGACACAGGATGGGGACGGTGACACGGGATGGAGACGGTGACACAGGACGGGGACGGGGACGGGGACAGTGACACGGGACGGGGACGGTGACATTGGATTGAGTCGGTGACACAGGACAGGGACGGGGACACAGGACAGGGTCGGTGACATGGGATGGGGACGGTGACACGGGACGGTGACACGGGATGGGGACGGTGACATGGGACGGGGACGGTGACACAGAACGGGGATGGTGACACGGGATGGGGACGGGGAAGGTGACACGGGATGGGGACGGGGACCGGGATGGTGACACGGGACGGGGACGGTGTCACAGGATGGGGACGGTGACACGGGACGAGGACGGGGACGGTGACACGGGACTGGGACGGGGACGGGGCGGTAACAAGGGACCGGGTCGCTGACATGGGACAGGGACGGGTACGGTGACACGGGACGCGGATGGGGCCGGTGACACGGGATGCGGACGGTGACATGGGACGGGGACGGTGACAAGAGACGGTACGGTGACACGGGATGGGGACACGGAATGGGGACGGGGACGGGGACGGTGACACAAGACGGGGACGGTGACACGAGATGGGGACGGTGACACGAGATGGCAACGGTGACATGAGACGGGGACGGTGACACTGGACGGGGACGTTGACACGGGACGGTGACATGGGACATGGGACAGGGACGGTGACACGAGACGGGGACGGTGACACAGGACGGGGACGGTGACACGAGACGGGGATGGTGACACGAGACGGGGATGGTGACACGAGACGGGGACGGTGACACAGGACGAGGACGTTGACACGAGACGGCGACGGTGACACGAGATGGGTACGTTGACACAGGACGGGGACAGGGACACGGGACAGGGACGGGGATGTGACATGAAACGGGGACGGTGAAATGAGACGGGGACGGTGATATGGGACAGGGACGGTGACACGGGACGGGAGTGGTGACACGAGACGGGGACGGTGACACGAGACGGGGACGGTGATACGGGACGGGGACGGTGAAACGGGATGGGGTCGGTGACACAGGATGGGGATGGTGATAGGGGACGGGGTCGGTGACACGGGACGGGGACGGGGACGGTGACACGGGACGGGGACGGTGACACGGGATTGGGTCGGTGACACAGGACAGGGACGGGGACACAGGACAGGGACGGTGACACAGGACAGGGACGGTGACACAGGACAGAGACGGTGACACAGGACAGGGACGGTGACACGGGACGGGGACGGTGACACGGGAAGGGGACGGTGACACGGGACGGGGACGGTGACACGGGAAGGGGACGGTGACACGGGACGGGGACAGGGACAGGGACACGGGATTGGGTCAGTGACATGGGACGGGGAAGGTGACTATGGGGATGGTGACATGGGATGGGGACGGTAACACAGGACGGGGACGGTGATAGAGGACGAGGACGGTGACACGGGACAGGGATGTTGACACAGGATTGGGTCGGTGACACGGGACAGGGACGTTGATATGGGATTGGGTCGGTGACACGGGACGGGGTCGGTGACACAGGATGGGGACGGTGACACAAGATGGGGACGGTGACACAGGATGGGGACGGGGACAGGGACACGGGATGGGAGCGGTGACACAGGATGGGGACGGTGACACTGGACGGGGACGTTGACACGGGACGGGGACATGGGACAGGGACGGTGAAACGAGACAGGGATGGTGACACAGGACGGGGACGGTCACAGGAGACGGTGATGGTGACACGAGACGGGGACGGTGACACAGGACGAGGACGTTCACATGAGACGGCGACGGTGACACGAGACGGGGACGGTGACACGGGACGGGGACAGAGACAATGACACGGGACGGGGACGGTGACACGGGATTGGGTCGGTGACACAGGACTAGGGACGGGGACACAGGACGGGGTCGGTGACACAGGAGTAGGGACGGGGACACAGGACAGGGACGGTGACACAGCACGGGGACGGTGACACGGAACGGAGACAGTAACACGGGATGGGGACGGGGACGGTGACACGGGACGCGGACGGGGATGGTGACACGGGACAGGGACGGTGACACGGGACGGGGACGGTGACACGAGACGGTACGGTGACACGGGATGGGGACGGGGACGGGGACGGTGACACAAGACGGGGACGGTGACACGAGATGGGGACGGTAACACGAGATGGCAACGGTGACATGAGACGGGTACGGTGACACTGGACGGGGACGTTGACACGGGACATGACATGGGACATGGGACAGGGATGGTGACACAAGACGGGGACGGTGACACAGGACGGGGACGGAGACACGAGACGGGGATGGTGACACGAGAGGGGATGGTGACATGAGATGGGGACAGTGACACAGGACGAGGACGTTGACACGAGACGGCGACGGTGACACGAGATGGGTACGTTAACACAAGACGGGGACAGGGACACGGGACGCGGACGGGGATGGTGACACGAGACGGGGACGGTGAAATGAGACGGGGACGGTGATATGGGACAGGGACGGTGACACGGGACGGGAGTGGTGGCACGAGACGGGGACGGTGACATGGGACGGGGACGGTGACACGGGACGGGGACAGTGACACGGGACGGGGACGGTGACACGGGACGGGAGTGGTGACACGAAAAGGGGATGGGGACACGGGAAGGGGACGGTGACACGAGATGGGGATGGTGACACGGGACGGGTACGGAGACATGGGAAGGGGATGGTGACACGGGACGGGGACAGGGACAGGGACACGGGATTGGGTCAGTGACACGGGACAGGGAAGGTGACTATGGGGATGGTGACATGGGATGGGGACGGTGGCACAGGACGGGGACGGTGATAGAGGACGAGGACGGTGACACGGGACAGGGATGTTGACACAGGATTGGGTCGGTGACACGGGACAGGGACCTTGATATGGGATTGGGTCGGTAACACGGGACGGGGTCAGTGACACAGGACGGGGACGGTGAAATGGGATTGGGTCGGTGACACAGGATGGGGATGGTGATAGGGGACGGGGACGGTGACATGGGACAGGGACGGTTACACAGGACAGGGACGGAGACACGGGACAGGGACGGTGACACAGGACAGGGACGGTGACACGGGACGGAGACGGTGACACAGGACGGGGACGGGGGCGATGACACGGGACGGGGATGGGGACAGTGACACGGGACGGGGATGGTGACACGGGATTGGGTCAGTGACACAGGACAGGGACGGGGACACAGGACAGGGACGGTGACACGGGACGGAGACGGTGACACAGGAAGGGACGGTGACACGGGACGGGGACGGTGACACGGGATTGGGTCGGTGACACAGGACAGGGACGGGGACACAGGACAGGGACGGTGACACAGGACAGAGAGGGTGTCACGGGACGGGGACGGTGGCACGGGACGGGGACGGTGACATGGGACGGGGACGGGGACGGGGCGGTAACACGGGACCGGGTCGCTGACATGGGACAGGGATGGGTACGGTGACACGGGATGGGGACGGTGACACGGGACAGGGACGGTGACACGGGATGGGGACGGGAATGGTGTGACGGGACGCGGACGGGGACGGTGACACGGGATGGGGACGGTGACACGGGACAGAGACGGTGACACAGGACAGGGACGGTGACACGGGATGGGGACGGTGACACGGGACGGGGACGGTGACACAGAACGGGGATGGTGACACCGGATGGGGACGGGGACGGTGACACGGGATGGGGACGGTGACATGGGATTGGGTCGGTGACACAGGACAGGGATGGGGACACAGGACAGGGACGGTGACACAGGACAGAGACGGTGACACAGGACAGGGATGGTGACACGGAACGGAGACAGTAACACGGGACAGGGACGTTGACACGGGACGGTGACATGGGACATGGGACAGGGACGGTGACACGAGACGGGGACGGTGACACAGGACGGGGACGTAGACACGAGACGGGGATGGTGACACGAGACGGGGATGGTGACATGAGACTGGGACGGTGACACAGGACGAGGACGTTGACACGAGACGGCGACAGTGACACGAGATGGGTACGTTAACACAGGACGGGGACAGGGACACGGGACGGGGACGGGGATGGTGACACGAGATGGGGACGGTGAAATGAGACGGGGACGGTGATATGGGACAGGGACGGTGACACGGGACGGGAGTGGTGGCACGAGACGGGGACGGTGACATGGGACGGGGACGGTGACACGGGACGGGGACAGTGACACGGGACGGGGACGGTGACACGGGACGGGAGTGGTGACACGAAAAGGGGATGGGGACACGGGAAGGGGACGGTGACACGAGATGGGGATGGTGACATGGGACGGGTACGGGGACATGGGAAGGGGATGGTGACACGGGACGGGGACAGGGACAGGGATACGGGATTGGGTCAGTGACACGGGACGGGGAAGGTGACTATGGGGATGGTGACATGGGATGGGGACGGTGACACAGGACGGGGACGGTGATAGAGGACGAGGACGGTGACACGGGACAGGGATGTTGACACAGGATTGGGTCGGTGACACGGGACAGGGACCTTGATATGGGATTGGGTCGGTAACACGGGACGGGGTCAGTGACACAGGACGGGGACGGTGAAATGGGATTGGGTCGGTGACACAGGATGGGGATGGTGATAGGGGACGGGGACGGTGACACGGGACAGGGACGGTGACACAGGACGGGGACGGAGACACGGGACAGGGACGGTGACACAGGACAGGGACGGTGACACGGGACGGAGACGGTGACACAGGACGGGGACGGGGGCGATGACACGGGACGGAGACGGTGACACAGGAAGGGATGGTGACACGGGACGGGGACGGTGACACGGGACGGGGACGGTGACACAGGAAGGGACGGTGACACGGGACGGGGACGGTGACACGGGATTGGGTCGGTGACACAGGACAGGGACGGGGACACAGGACAGGGACGGTGACACAGGACAGAGACGGTGTCACGGAACGGGGACGGTGGCACGGGACGGGGACGGTGACACGGGACGGGGACGGGGACGGGGCGGTAACACGGGACCGGGTCGCTGAAACGGGACAGGGATGGGTACGGTGACACGGGATGGGGACGGTGACACGGGACAGGGACGGTGACACGGGATGGGGACGGGGATGGTGTGACGGGACGCGGACGGGGACGGTGACACGGGATGGGGACGGTGACACAGGACAGGGATGGTGACACGGAACGGAGACAGTAACACGGGACAGGGACGTTGACATGGGATGGTGACACAGGACAGGGATGGTGACACAGGACAGGGACGGTGACACGGGACGGGGAAGGGTGACACGGGACTGGGACGGGGACAGGGCTGTAACACAGGACCGGGTCGCTGACATGGGACAGGGACGGGTATGGTGACACGGGACGGGGACGGGGATGGTGACACGGGACGGGGACGGTGACACGAGACGGTACGGTGACACGGGATGGGGACACGGAATGGGGACGGGGACGGGGCGGCGACACAAGACGGAGACGGTGACACGAGATGGGGACGGTGACACGAGATGGCAACGGTGACATGAGACGGGTACGGTGACACTGGACGGGGACGTTGACACGGGACGGTGACATGGGACATGGGACAGGGACGGTGACACGAGACGGGGACGGTGACACAGGACAGGGACGGTGACACGAGACGGGGATGGTGACACGAGACGGGGATGGTGACACGAGAAGGGGACGGTGACACAGGACGGGGATGGTGACACGAGATGGCGACAGTGACACGAGATGGGTACGTTGACACAGGACGGGGACAGGGACACAGGACGGGGACGGGGATGGTGACACGAGACGGGGACGGAGAAATGAGACGGGGACGGTGACATGGGACGGGGACGGTGACACGAGACGGGGACGGTGACACGAGACGGGGCCGGTGACACGGGACGGGAGTGGTGACACGAAAAGGGGATGGGGACACGGGAAGGGGACGGTGTCACGAGACGGAGATGGTGACACGGGACGGGTACAGGGACATGGGAAGGGGACAGTAACACGGGACAGGGACAGGGACAGGGACACGGGATTGGGTCAGTGACACGGGATGGAGAAGGTGACTATGGGGATGGTGACATGGGATGGGGACGGTGACACAGGACGGGGACGGTGATAGAGGACGAGGACGGTGACACGGGACAGGGATGTTGACACAGGATTGGGTCGGTGACACGGGACAGGGACCTTGATATGGGATTGGGTCGGTAACACGGGACGGGGCCAGTGACACAGGACGGGGACGGTGAAATGGGATTGGGTCAGTGACACAGGACAGGGACGGGGACACAGGACAGGGATGGTGACACGGGACGGAGACGGTGACACAGGAAGGGACGGTGACACGGGACGGGGACGGTGACACGGGACGGGGACGGTGACACGGGATTGGGTCGGTGACACAGGACAGGGACGGGGACACAGGACAGGGACGGTGACACAGGACAGAGACGGTGTCACGGGACGGGGACGGTGGCACGGGACGGGGACGGTGACACGGGACGGGGACGGGGCGGTAACACGGGACCGGGCCGCTGACACGGGACAGGGATGGGTACGGTGACACGGGATGGGGACGGTGACACGGGACAGGGACGGTGACACGGGATGGGGACGGGGATGGTGTGACGGGACGCGGACGGGGACGGTGACACGGGATGGGGACGGTGACACGGGACAGAGACGGTGACACAGGACAGGGACGGTGACACGGGATGGGGACGGTGACACGGGACGGGGACGGTGACACAGAACCGGGATGGTGACACGGGATGGGGACGGGTGACACGGGACGAGGATGGGGACGGTGACACGGGACTGGGACGGGAACAGGGCGGTAACACGGGACCGGGTCGCTGACATGGGACAGGGACGGGTATGGTGACACGGGACGGGGACGGGGACGGGGACGGTGACACGGGACGGGGACGGTGACACGAGACGCTACGGTGACACGGGATGGGGACACGGAATGGGGACGGGGACGGGGACGGCGACACAAGACGGAGACGGTGACACGAGATGGGGACGGTGACACGAGATGGCAACGGTGACATGAGACGGGTACGGTGACACTGGATGGGGACGTTGACACGGGACGGTGACATGGGACATGGGACAGGGACGGTGACACGAGACGGGGACGGTGACACAGGACAGGGACGGTGACACGAGACGGGGACGGTGACACGAGACGGGGATGGTGACACGAGACGGGGACGGTGACACAGGACGGGTACGGTGACACGAGACGGCGACAGTGACACGAGATGGGTACGTTGACACAGGACGGGGACAGGGACACGGGACGGGGACGGGGATGGTGACACGAGACTGGGACGGTGAAATGAGACGGGGACGGTGACATGGGACGGGGACGGTGACACGAGACGGGGACGGTGACACGGGACGGGAGTGGTGACACGAAATGGGGATGGGGACACGGGAAGGGGACGGTGACACGAGACGGGGATGGTGACACGGGACGGGTACGGGGACATGGGAAGGGGACGGTAACACGGGACAGGGACAGGGACAGGGACACGGGATTGGGTCAGTGACACGGGATGGAGAAGGTGACTATGGGGATGGTGACATGGGATGGGGACGGTGACACAGGACGGGGACGGTGATAGAGGACGAGGACGGTGACACGGGACAGGGATGTTGACACAGGATTGGGTCGGTGACACGGGACAGGGATCTTGATATGGGATTGGGTCGGTAACACGGGACGGGGTCAGTGACACAGGACGGGGACGGTGAAATGGGATTGGGTCGGTGACACAGGATGGGGATGGTGATAGGGGACGGGGACGGTGACACGGGACAGGGACGGTGACACAGGACAGGGACGGTGACACGGGACGGAGACGGTGACACAGGACGGGGACGGGGGCGATGACACGGGACGGGGATGGGGACAGTGACACGGGACGGGGATGGTGACACGGGATTGGGTCAGTGACACAGGACAGGGACGGGGACACAGGACAGGGACGGTGACACGGGACGGAGACGGTGACACAGGAAGGGACGGTGACAGTGACACGGGACGGGGACGGTGACACGGGATTAGGTCGGTGACACAGGACAGGGACGGGGACACAGGACAGGGACGGTGACACGGGACAGAGACGGTGTCACGGGACGGGGACGGTGGCACGGGACGGGGAAGGTGACACGGGTCGGGGACGGGGACGGGGCGGTAACACGGGACCGGGCCGCTGACACGGGACAGGGATGGGTACGGTGACACGGGATGGGGACGGTGACACGGGACAGGGACGGTGACACGGGATGGGGACGGTTATGGTGTGACGGGACGCGGACGGGGACGGTGACACGGGATGGGGACGGTGACACGGGACAGAGACGGTGACACAGGACAGGGACGGTGACACGGGATGGGGACGGTGACACGGGACGGGGACGGTGACACAGAACGGGGATGGTGACACCGGATGGGGACGGGGACGGTGACACGGGATGGGGACGGTGACATGGGATTGGGTCGGTGACACAGGACAGGGATGGGGACACAGGACAGGGACGGTGACACGGGACAGAGACGGTGACACAGGACAGGGACGGTGACACAGGACAGGGACGGTGACACGGGACGGGGAAGGGTGACACGGGACGAGGACGGGGACGGTGACACGGGACGGGGACGGGGACAGGCCGGTAACACGGGACCGGGTCGCTGACATGGGACAGGGACGGGTATGGTGACACGGGACGGGGACGGGGACGGGGACGGTGACATGGGACGGTGACGGGAACAGTGACACAGGAAGGGACGGTGACACAGAACGGGGATGGTGACACGGGATGGGATGGGGAAGGTGACACGGGATGGGGACGAGGACCGGGATGGTGACACAGGACGGGGTCGGTGTCATGGGACGGGGACGGTGTCACGGGACGGGGACGGTGACACGGGACGGGGACGGGGACGGTGACACGGGACTGGGACGGGGACGGGGCGCTAACACGGGACCGGGTCGCTGACACGGGACAGGGACGGGTACGGTGACACGAAATGGGGACGGTGGCACGGGATGGGGACGGGGACGGTGTGACGGGACGCGGACGGGGACGGTGACATGGGATGGGGACGGTGACACGGGACGGGGACGGTGACACGGGACGGGGACAGCGGCGGTGACATAGGACAGGGACAGGGACACAGGACGGGGACGGAGACACGGGACGGAGACGGTGACACGAGACGGGGACGGTGACATGGGACGGGGACGGTGACACGGGACGGGGACGGTGACACAGAACGGGGATGGTGACACGGGATGGGGACGGGGACGGTGACACGAGAAGGGGACGGGGACACGGAACAGGGACGGGGACGGGGATTGGGTCGGTGACACAGGATGGGGATGGTGATAGGGGACGGGGACGGTGACACGGGACAGGGACGGTGACACAGGACGGGGATGGTGATAGGGGACGGGGACGGTGACACAGGACGGGGATTGGGTCGGTGACACAGGACAGAGACGGTGACACAGGACAGGGACGGTGACACGGGATGGGGACGGTGACACAGGACGGGGATGGTGACACAGGACGGGGACGGTGACACGAGACGGGGACGGGGATGGGGACGGTGACACGGGATTGGGTCGGTGACACAGGACAGGGATGGGGACACTGGACAGGGACGGTGACACAGGACAGAGACGGTGACACAGGACAGGGACGGTGACACGGGATGGGGACGGTGACACGGGACGGGGACAGTGACACAGAACGGGGATGGTGACACGGGATGGGGACGGGGAAGGTGACACAGGACGGGGATGGTGACACGGGATGGGGACGAGGACCGGGATGGTGACACAGGACGGGGTCGGTGTCACGGGACGGGGACGGTGTCACAGGATGGGGACGGTGACACGGGACGGGGACGGTGACACGGGACGAGGACGGGTACGGTGACACGGGATGGGGACCGTGACACGGGACAGGGACGGTGACACGGGATGGGGATGGGGACGGTGTGATGGGACGCGGACGGGGACAGTGACACGGGATGGGGACGGTGACACGGGACGGGGACGGTGACACGGGACGGGGACGAGGGCGGTGACATAGGACAGGGACAGGGACACAGGACGGGGACGGAGATACGGGACGGAGACGGTGACACGAGACGGGGACGGTGACATGGGACGGGGACGGTGACACGGGACGGGAACGGTGACACGGGATGGGGACGATGACACGAGAGGGGGATGGGGACACGGGATGGGGACATGGGACGGGGACGGTGACACGAGACGTGGACGGTGACACAAGATGGGGACGGTGACACGAGACGGGGATGGTGACACGGGACGGGGACGGTGACACAGGATGGGGACTTTGACACGCGACATGGACGGTGACACAGGACGGGGACAGGGACACGGGACGGGGACGGGGACGGTGACACGAGACGTGGACGGTGACACAGGACGGGGACGGGGACACGGGACGGGAACAGGGACGGTGACACGAGACGGGGTCGGTGACACGGGACGGGGATGGTGACACGAGACGGGGACGTTGACATGGGACGGGGACGGTGACACGAGATGGGGACGGGGTAATGGGAAGGGGACGGTGACACGAGACGGGGACGGTGACACGGGATGGGGACGGTGGCACGGGACGGGGATGGTGACATGGGACGGGAGTGGTGACACGAGACGGGGAAGGTGACACGGGACGGGGACGGTGACACGAGATGGCGACGGTGGCACGAGACGGGGACGGTGACACAGGACGGAATTGGGGATGGGGACATGGGACAGGGACGGTGACACAAGACGGGGACGGTGACACAGGACGGGGACGGTGACACAGGACGGGGACGGTGACCCAGGACGGGGACGGTGACACAGGACGGGGACGATGACACGAGACGGGGATGGTGACACGAGATGGGGAATGTCTCGCAGGACGAGGATTTTGACACGAGACGGCGATGGTGACATGAGACGGGGACGGTGACACACAATGGGGACAGGGACATGGGAAGGGGACCGGGGCGGTGACACGAGACAGGGACGGTGACACGAGACGGGGACGGTGACACGGGACAGGGATGGGGACAGGGACACGGGATTGGGTCAGTGACACGGGACGGGGAAGGTGACTATGGGGATGGTGACATGGGATGGGGACGGTGACACAGGACGGGGACGGTGATAGAGGACGAGGACGGTGACACGGGACAGGGATGTTGACACAGGATTGGGTCGGTGACACGGGACAGGGACGTTGATATGGGATTGGGTCTGGGACACGGGACGGGGACGGTGACACAGGACGGGGACGGTGACACGAGACGGGGACGGTGACACAGGACGGGGACGGGGACACGGGACGGGGACGGGGACAGGGACACGGGATGGGAGCAGTGACACTGGACGGGGACTTTGACACGGGACGGGGACATGGGACAGGGACGGTGATACGAGATGGGGATGGTGACATGAGACGGGGACGGTGACACGAGACGGGGACAGTGACAAGGGACGGGGACAGGGACGGTGAACTGAGACGGGGACGGTGACATGAGATGGGGACGGAGACACGGGAGGGGGACGGTGACACGAGACGGGGACGGGGACACGAGACGGGGACGGTGACACAGGACGGGGACGGGGACAGGGACACGGGATGGGAGCAGTGACACGGGATGGGGACGGTGACACTGGACGGGGACGTTGACATGGGACGGGGACATGGGACAGGGACGGTGACACGAGACAGAGACGGTGACACAGGACGGGGACGGTGACACAGGACGGGGACGGTGACACAGGACGGGGACGATGACATGAGACGGGGATGGTGACACGAGATGGGGACGGTGACACAGGACGAGGATGTTGACACGAGACGGCGATGGTGACATGAGACGGGGACGGTGACACAGGATGGGGACAGAGACATGGGAAGGGGACAGGGATGTTGACACGAGACGGGGACGGTGACACGAGATAGGGATGGTGAAACATGACGGGAACGGTGACACGAGACGGGGATGGGGACACGGGACGGGGACAGTGACACGGGACGTGGATGGTGACATGAGACAGGGACGGTGACATGAGACGGTGACGGTGACACGGGACGGGGACGGTGACACAAGACGGGGACGGGGACACGGAACGGGGACGCGGACGGTGACGGTGACACGGGACAGGGATGGTGACACGGGACGGAGACGGTAACACGGGACAGGGACGGTGACACTGGACGGGGACGGTGACAGGGAACCGGGATGGTGACACAGTACGGGGATGGTGACATGGGATGGGGACGGGGACGGTGACACGGGATGGGGACGGGGACCGGGATGGTGACACGGGACGGGGGTCGGTGTCACGGGATGGGGACGCTCTCACGGGACGGGGACGGGGACGGCGACATGGGACTGGGATGGGGACGGTGACACAGAACGGGGATGGGGACGGTGACACAGGACGGGGACGGTGACACGGGACGATGACGAGGACACGGGATGGGTCGGGAATGGTGACACGGGACGGGGACGGGGCGGTGACATAGGACAGGGACGGTGACTCGGGACGGGGACGGTGACACGAGACAGCGATGGTGACACGAGACGGGGACGGTGACACAGGACGGGGACGGGGACAGGGACACGGGATGGGAGCAGTGACACGGGATGGGGACGGTGACACTGGACGGGGACGTTGACATGGGACGGCGACATGGGACAGGGACGGTGACACGAGACAGAGACGGTGACACAGGACGGGGACGGTGACACAGGACGGGGACGGTGACACAGGACGGGGACGATGACATGAGACGGGGATGGTGACACGAGATGGGGACGGTGACACAGGACGAGGATGTTGACACGAGATGGCGATGGTGACATGAGACGGGGACGGTGACACAGGACGGGGACAGAGACATGGGAAGGGGACAGGGATGTTGACACGAGACGGGGACGGTGACACGAGACAGGGACGGTGAAATGAGACTGGGACGGGGACGGTGACACGGGACGGGAGTGGTGACACGAGATGGGGATGGTGAAACGGGAAGGGGATGGTGACACGAGACGGGGACGGTGACATGGGACAGGGACAGTGACACGGGACGTGGATGGTGACATGAGACGGGGACGGTGACATGAGACGGTGACGGTGACACGGGACGGGGACGGTGACATGAGACGGGTACGGGGACACGGCATTGGGACGGTGACACGGGACGGAGACGGTGACACAAGACGGGGACGGGGACACGAAACGGGGACGGGGACGGTGACGGTGACACGGGACAGGGAGGGTGACACGGGACGGAGACAGTGACATAGGACAGGGATGGTGACACGGGCCGGAGACGGTAACACGGGACAGGGACGGTGACACTGGACGGGGACGGTGACACGGAACCGGGATGGTGACACGGTACGGGGATGGTGACATGGGATGGGGACGGTGACACGGGACGGGGACGGTGACACAGTACGGGGATGGTGACATGGGATGGGGACGGGGACGGTGACACGGAATGCGGACGGGGACCGGGATGGTGACACGGGACGGGGTCGGTGTCACGGGATGGGGACGCTCTCACGGGACGGGGACGGGGACGGCGACACGGGACTGGGATGGGGACGGTGACACGGGACGGGGACGGGGACGGTGACACAGGACGGGGACGGTGACACGGGACGATGACGAGGACACGGGATGGGTCGGGAATGGTGACACGGGACTGGGACAGGTGCGGTGACATAGGACAGGGACAGTGACACAGGACGGGGACGGGAACGGTGACACGGGACGGGGACGGTGACACGGGACAGGGACGGTGACACGGGATGGGGACGGGGTCTGTGACACGGGACGGGGACAAGGACGGTGACACGATACGGGGATGGGGTGGTGACAAAGGACAGGGATGGTAACACGAGACGGGGACTTGGACACGGGACGGGGATGGTGACACGGGATGGGGACGGGTCGGTGACACGGGATGGGGACGGGGACGGTGACACGGGACGGGGACGGTGACACGGGACAGGGACGGTGACATAGGACAGGGAAGGTGACACAGGACAGGGATGGTGACACGGGACGGAGACGGTGACACGAGACGTGGACGGTGACACAGGACGGGGACGGTGTCACGGGATGGGGGCGGTGACACAGGACGGGGACGGTGTCACGGGATGGGGACGGTGACACTGGACAGGAACGGAGACACGGGATGGGGACCGTGACACGAGATGTGGACGGGGACACAGAACGGGGATGGGGACGGGGACGGTGACACACGACGGGGACATTGACACGGGCCGGGGACATGGGACAGGGATGGTGACACGAGACGGGGACAGTGACACAGGACGGGGACGGGGACGGTGACACGAGACGGGGATGGTGACACGAGACGGCGGCGGTGACACGAGACGGGGACGGTGACACAGGACGGGGACAGGGACAAGGGACGGCGATGGGGACGGTGACACGAGACGGGGGCGGTGACATGAGACGGCGACAGTGACAAAGGTCGGGGACAGGGACACAGGACGGGAGTGGTGACACGAGATGGGGACGGTGACATGGGACGGGGACGGGGATGGGGACACGGGAAGGGGACGGTGACACGAGACGGGGACGGTGTCACGGGACGGGGATGGTGACACGGGACGGGGACGGGGACACGGGACGGGAGTGGTGACACGAAAAAGGGACGGTGACACGAGACGGGGACGGTGACATGAGACGGGGATGGTGACATGTGACGGGGACGGGGACGGGGACACAGGAAGGGGACGGTGACACGGGACGGGTACGGGGACATGGGAAGGGGACGGTGACACGGGACGGGGACAGGGACAGGGACACAGGATTGGGTCAGTGACACGGGATGGGGAAGGTGACTATGGGGATGGTGACATGGGATGGGGATGGTGACACAGGACGGGGACGGTGATAGAGGACGAGGACGGTGACACGGGACAGGGATATTGACACAGGATTGGGTCGGTGACACAGGACAGGGACGTTGATATGGGATTGGGTCGGTAACACGGGACGGGGTCGGTGACACAGGACGGGGTCGGTGACACGGGACGGGGTCGGTGACACAGGACGGGGACGGTGATACGGGACGGGGACGGTGAAACGGGATTGGATCGGTGACACAGGATGGGGATGGTGATAGGGGACGGGGACGGTGACACGGGACAGGGACGGTGACACAGGACAGGGACGGTGACACGGGACGGAGACGGTGACACAGGATGGGGACGGGGGCGATGTCACGGGACGGGGACGGGGACAGTGACACGGGACGGGGATGGTGACACGGGATTGGGTCGGTGACACAGGACGGGGACGGTGACACGGGACGGAGACGGTGACACGGGACGGAGACGGTGACACGGGACGGAGACGGTGACACAGGAAGGGACGGTGACACAGGATGGGGACGGTGACACGGGACGGGGATGGTGACACGGGACGGGAGTTTTGACACGGGACGGGGACGGGGACGGGGACGGTGACACAGGACGGGGACGGTGACACAGGACAGGGACGGGGACACAGGACAGGGATGGTGACACGGGTCAGAAATGGTGACACAGGACAGGGACGGTGACACGGGACGGGGACGGTGACACGGGACGGGGACGGTGACACAGAACGGGGACGGTGACACGGGATGGGGACGAGGACCAGGATGGTGACACAGGACGGGGACGTTGTCACGGGATGGGGACGGTGACACGGGATGGGGACGGTGACACGGGACGGGGACGGTGACACGGGACGGGGACGGGGCGGTGACACGGGACTGGGACGGGGACGGGGCGGTAACACGGGACCGGGTCGCTGACACGGGACAGCGACGGTTACGGTGACACGGGATGGGGACGGTGACACGGGACAGGGACGGGGACAGTGACACGGGACGGGTACGGTGACACGGGATGGGGACGGTGACACGGGACGGGGACGGTGACACGGGACGGGGACGGGGGCGGTGACATAGGACAGGGACGGGGACACAGGACGGGGACGGTGACACGGGACGGAGACGGTGACACGAGACGGGGACGGTGACATGGGACGGAGATGGTGACACGAGAAGGGGACGGTGACACGGGACGGGTACGGTGACACGAGAAGGGGACGGGGACACGGAACGGGGACGGGGACGGGGCGGTGACACGGGACGGGGACGGTAACACGAGACGTGGACGGTGACACAAGACGGGGACGGTGACACGAGACGGGGACGGTGACACAGGACGGGGACGGTGACACGAGATGGCGACGGTGACACGAGACGGGGACGGTGACACAGGACATGGACGGTGACACGAGACGGGGATGGTGACACGAGATGGGGATGGTGACACAGGACGAGGACGTTGACACAAGATGGCGATGGTGACACGAGACAGGTACGGTGACACAGGACGGGGACAGGGACACGGGACGGGGACGGGGATGGTGACACGAGACAGGGACGGTGAAATGAGACTGGGACGGGGACGGTGACACGGTATGGGAGTGGTGACACGAGACGGGGACGGTGACATGGGAAGGGGATGGTGACACGAGACGGGAGCGGTGACACGGGATGGGGACGGTGACACAGGATGGGGACGTTGACAAGGGACGGGGACACAGGAAGGGGACGGTGACACGGGACGGGTACGGGGACATGGGAAGGGGACGGTGACACGGGACGGGGACAGGGACAGGGACACAGGATTGGGTCAGTGACACGGGACGGGGAAGGTCACTATGGGGATGGTGACATGGGATGGGGACGGTGACACAGGACGGGGACGGTGATAGAGGACAAGGACGGTGACACGGACAGGGATGTTGACACAGGATTGGGTCGGTGACACGGGACAGGGACGTTGATATGGGATTGGGTCAGGGACACGGGACGGGGACGGGGACGGTGACACAGGACGGGGACGGTGACACGAGACGGGGACGGTGACACAGGACGGGGACGGGGACACGGGACGGGGACGGGGACAGGGACACGGGATGGGAGCAGTGACACGGGATGGGGACGGTGACACTGGACGGGGACGTTGACACGGGACGGGGACATGGGACAGGGACGGTGACACGAGAACTGGACGGTGACAAAGGACGGGGACGGTGATACGAGATGGGGATGGTGACATGAGACGGGGACGGTGACACAGGACGAGGACATTGACACGAGACGGCGACGGTGACACGAGACGGGGACAGTGACACGGGACGGGGACAGGGACGGTGAAATGAGACGGGGATGGTGACATGAGATGGGGACGGAGACACGGGAGGGGGACGGTGACACGAGACGGGGACGGGGACACGAGACGGGGACAGTGACACAGGACGGGGACGGGGACACGGGACAGGGACGGGGACAGGGACACGGGATGGGAGCAGTGACACGGGATGGGGACGGTGACACTGGACGGGGACGTTGACACGGGACGGGGACATGGGACAGGGACGGTGACACGAGACAGGGACGGTGACACAGGACGGGGACGGTGATACGAGATGGGGATGGTGACATGAGACGGGGACGGTGACACAGGACGGGGACGTTGACACAGGACGGAATTGGGGATGGGGACATGGGACAGGGAAGGTGACACAAGACGGGGACGGTGACACAGGACGGGGACGGTGACACAGGACGGGGACGGTGACCCAGGACGGGGACGGTGACACAGGACGGGGACGATGACACGAGACGGGGATGGTGACACGAGATGGGGAATGTCTCGCAGGACGAGGATTTTGACACGAGACGGCGATGGTGACATGAGACGGGGACGGTGACACACAATGGGGACAGGGACATGGGAAGGGGACCGGGGCGGTGACACGAGACAGGGACGGTGACACGAGACGGGGACGGTGACACGGGACAGGGATGGGGACAGGGACACGGGATTGGGTCAGTGACACGGGACGGGGAAGGTGACTATGGGGATGGTGACATGGGATGGGGACGGTGACACAGGACGGGGACGGTGATAGAGGACGAGGACGGTGACACGGGACAGGGATGTTGACACAGGATTGGGTCGGTGACACGGGACAGGGACGTTGATATGGGATTGGGTCTGGGACACGGGACGGGGACGGTGACACAGGACGGGGACGGTGACACGAGACGGGGACGGTGACACAGGACGGGGACGGGGACACGGGACGGGGACGGGGACAGGGACACGGGATGGGAGCAGTGACACTGGACGGGTCTTTGACACGGGACGGGGACATGGGACAGGGACGGTGATACGAGATGGGGATGGTGACATGAGACGGGGACGGTGACACGAGACGGGGACAGTGACAAGGGACGGGGACAGGGACGGTGAACTGAGACGGGGACGGTGACATGAGATGGGGACGGAGACACGGGAGGGGGACGGTGACACGAGACGGGGACGGGGACACGAGACGGGGACGGTGACACAGGACGGGGACGGGGACAGGGACACGGGATGGGAGCAGTGACACGGGATGGGGACGGTGACACTGGACGGGGACGTTGACATGGGACGGGGACATGGGACAGGGACGGTGACACGAAACAGAGACGGTGACACAGGACGGGGACGGTGACACAGGACGGGGACGGTGACACAGGACGGGGACGATGACATGAGACGGGGATGGTGACACGAGATGGGGACGGTGACACAGGACGAGGATGTTGACACGAGACGGCGATGGTGACATGAGACGGGGACGGTGACACAGGATGGGGACAGAGACATGGGAAGGGGACAGGGATGTTGACACGAGACGGGGACGGTGACACGAGATAGGGATGGTGAAACATGACGGGAACGGTGACACGAGACGGGGATGGGGACACGGGACGGGGACAGTGACACGGGACGTGGATGGTGACATGAGACAGGGACGGTGACATGAGACGGTGACGGTGACACGGGACGGGGACGGTGACACAAGACGGGGACGGGGACACGGAACGGGGACGCGGACGGTGACGGTGACACGGGACAGGGATGGTGACACGGGACGGAGACGGTAACACGGGACAGGGACGGTGACACGGGACGGGGACGGTAACACGGGACAGGGACGGTGACACTGGACGGGGACGGTGACACGGAACCGGGATGGTGACACGGTACGGGGATGGTGACATGGGATGGGGACGGTGACACGGGACGGGGACGGTGACACAGTACGGGGATGGTGACATGGGATGGGGACGGGGACGGTGACACGGAATGCGGACGGGGACCGGGATGGTGACACGGGACGGGGTCGGTGTCACGGGATGGGGACGCTCTCACGGGACGGGGACGGGGACGGCGACACGGGACTGGGATGGGGACGGTGACACGGGACGGGGACGGGGACGGTGACACAGGACGGGGACGGTGACACGGGACGATGACGAGGACACGGGATGGGTCGGGAATGGTGACACGGGACTGGGACAGGTGCGGTGACATGGGACTGGGACAGTGACACAGGAAGTGGACGGGGATGGAGACACGGGATGGGGACGGTGACACGGGACAGGGACGGTGACACAGGACGGGGATGGTGACAGGGACACGGGATGGGAGCAGTGACACGGGATGGGGACGGTGACACTGGACGGGGACGTTGACATGGGACGGCGACATGGGACAGGGACGGTGACACGAGACAGAGACGGTGACACAGGACGGGGACGGTGACACAGGACGGGGACGGTGACACAGGACGGGGACGATGACATGAGACGGGGATGGTGACACGAGATGGGGACGGTGACACAGGACGAGGATGTTGACACGAGACGGCGATGGTGACATGAGACGGGGACGGTGACACAGGACGGGGACAGAGACATGGGAAGGGGACAGGGATGTTGACACGAGACGGGGACGGTGACACGAGACAGGGACGGTGAAATGAGACTGGGACGGGGACGGTGACACGGGACGGGAGTGGTGACACGAGATGGGGATGGGGACACGGGAAGGGGATGGTGACACGAGACGGGGACGGTGACATGGGACAGGGACAGTGACACGGGACGTGGATGGTGACATGAGACGGGGACGGTGACATGAGACGGTGACGGTGACACGGGACGGGGACGGTGACATGAGACGGGTACGGGGACACGGCATTGGGACGGTGACACGGGACGGGGACGGTGACACAAGACGGGGACGGGGACACGGAACGGGGACGGGGACGGTGACGGTGACACGGGACAGGGAGGGTGACACGGGACGGAGACAGTGACATAGGACAGGGATGGTGACACGGGCCGGAGACGGTAACACGGGACAGGGACGGTGACACTGGACGGGGACGGTGACACGGAACCGGGATGGTGACACGGTACGGGGATGGTGACATGGGATGGGGACGGTGACACGGGACGGGGACGGTGACACAGTACGGGGATGGTGACATGGGATGGGGACGGGGACGGTGACACGGAATGCGGACGGGGACCGGGATGGTGACACGGGACGGGGACGGTGTCACGGGATGGGGACGCTCACACGGGACGGGGACGGGGACGGCGACACGGGACTGGGATGGGGACGGTGACACGGGACGGGGACGGGGACGGTGACACAGGACGGGGACGGTGACACGGGACGATGACGAGGACACGGGATGGGTCGGGAGTGGTGACACGGGACTGGGACAGGTGCGGTGACATAGGACAGGGACAGTGACACAGGACGGGGACGGGAACGGTGACACGGGACGGGGACGGTGACACGGGACAGGGACGGTGACACGGGATGGGGACGGGGTCTGTGACACGGGACGGGGACAAGGACGGTGACACGATACGGGGATGGGGTGGTGACAAAGGACAGGGATGGTAACACGAGACGGGGACTTGGACACGGGACGGGGATGGTGACACGGGATGGGGACGGGGACGGTGACACGGGATGGGGACGGGGACGGTGACACGGGACGGGGACGGTGACACGGGACAGGGACGGTGACATAGGACAGGGAAGGTGACACAGGACAGGGATGGTGACACGGGACGGAGACGGTGACACGAGACGTGGACGGTGACACAGGACGGGGACGGTGTCACGGGATGGGGGCGGTGACACAGGACGGGGACGGTGTCACGGGATGGGGACGGTGACACTGGACGGGGACGTTGACACGGGACGGGGACATGGGACAGGGACGGTGACACGAGAACTGGACGGTGACAAAGGACGGGGACGGTGATACGAGATGGGGATGGTGACATGAGACGGGGACGGTGACACAGGACGAGGACATTGACACGAGACGGCGACGGTGACACGAGACGGGGACAGTGACACGGGACGGGGACAGGGACGGTGAAATGAGACGGGGATGGTGACATGAGATGGGGACGGAGACACGGGAGGGGGACGGTGACACGAGACGGGGACGGGGACACGAGACGGGGACGGTGACACAGGACGGGGACGGGGACACGGGACAGGGACGGGGACAGGGACACGGGATGGGAGCAGTGACACGGGATGGGGACGGTGACACTGGACGGGGACGTTGACACGGGACGGGGACATGGGACAGGGACGGTGACACGAGACAGGGACGGTGACACAGGACGGGGACGGTGATACGAGATGGGGATGGTGACATGAGACGGGGACGGTTGACACAGGACGGGGACGTTGACACAGGACGGGGACGTGGACAGGGACACGGGACGGGGACGGTGACACGAGATGGGGATGGTGACACGAGACGGGGACGGTGACACGAGACGGGGACGGTGACACGAGACGGGGACGGTGACACAGGACGAGGACGTTGACACGAGACGGCGATGGTGACACGAGACGGGGACGGTGACACAGGACGGGGACGTTGACACGGGACAGGGACATGGGACAGGGACTGTGACACGGGATTGGGTCGGTGTCACAGGACAGGGACGGTGACATTGGATGGGGAAGGTGACACGAGATGGAGACGGGGACACGGGACGGGGATGGTGACACGAGACCGAACGGTGACACGGGACGGGGACGGTGACACGGGAAGGGGAAGGTGACATGGGACGGGGACGGGGACAGGGACATGGGATTGGGTCGGTGACACGGGGGGGAAGGTGACTATGGGGACGGTGACATGGGACGGGGACAGTGAGACAGGACGGGGACGGTGATAGAGGACGAGGACGGTGACACGGGACAGGGAGGTTGACACAGGATTGGGTCAGTGACACGGGACAGGGACGTTGACATGGGATTGGGTCAGTAACACAGGACGGGGTCGGTGACACAGGACAGGGACGGTGACATGGGACGGGGACGGTGAAACGGGATTGGGTCAGTGACACAGGATGGGGACGGTGACACGGGACAGGGACAGTGACACGTGATTGGGTCGGTGACAGAGGACGGGGATGGTGATAAGGGACGGGGACAGTGACACGGGACGGGGACGGTGACACGGGATGGGGACGGGGACGGTGACATGGGATGGGGACAATGACACGGGATGGGAACGTGGACAGTGACACAGGACGGGGACGTTGACATGGGATTGGGTCGGTAACACAGGACAGGGACGGTGACACGGGACGGGGACAGGGACGGTAACACGGGACAGGTACGGTGACACGAGACGGGGACGGTGACACGAGATAGGGACGGTGACACAAGACGGGGACGGTGACACAGGACGGGGGCGGTGACACGAGACAGGGACGGTGACATGAGACGGGGCTGGTGATACGGGACTGGGACGGGGATGGTGACGGTGAAATGGGACGGGGTCGGTGACAAGGGACAGGGATGGTGACACAGGATGGGGATAGTGACACGGGACATAGACGGTGACACAGGACGGGGATGGGGGCGGTGACACGGGACGGGGACGGGGACGGGGACACGAGACGGGGACGGTGACAAGAGATTGGGTCGGTGACACAGGACAGGGACGGGGACACAGGACAGGGACGGTGACACGGGACAGAGACAGTGACACAGGACAGGGACCGTGACACGGAACGGAGACAGTAACACGGGACAGGGACGGTGACACGGGACGGGGACGGTGACACGGGAAGGGGACGGTGACACAGGACGGGGACGGTGACACGGGATGGGGACGGGGACGGTGACACGGGATGGGGACGGGGACCAGGACGGTGACACGGGACGGGGACGGTGACACGGGACAGGGATGGTGACACGAGATGGGGACGGGGACGGTGACACGAGACGGCGATAGTGACACGAGACGGGGACAGTGACACAGGACGGGGACGGGGACAGGGACACGGAATGGGAGCGGTGACACGTGATGGGGACGGTGACACAGGACAGGGTCGTTGACATGGGATGGGGACATGGGACAGGGACGGTGACACGAGACAGAGACGGTGACACAGGACGGGGACGGTGACACAGGACGGGGACGGTGACACAGGACGGGGACGATGACATGAGACGGGGATGGTGACACGAGATGGGGACGGTGACACAGGACGAGGATGTTGACACGAGACGGCGATGGTGACATGAGACGGGGACGGTGACACAGGACGGGGACAGAGACACGGGAAGGGGACAGGGATGTTGACACGAGACGGGGACGGTGACACGAGATAGGGACGGTGACACGGGACGGGCACGGTGACACGGGACGGGAGTGGTGACACGAGATGGGAATGGTGAAACGGGAAGGGGACGGTGACACGAGATAGGGACGGTGAGATGGGACGGGGACAGTGACACGGGACGTGGATGGTGACACGAGACGGGGACGGTGACATGGGACGGGGACAGTGACACGGGACGTGGATGGTGACACGAGACGGGGACGGTGACATGGGACGGGGACGGTGACACGGGACGTGGATGGTGACACGAGACGGGGACGGTGACATGGGACGGTGACAGTGACACGGGACGTGGATGGTGACACGAGACGGGGACGGTGACATGAGACGGTGACGGTGACACGGCATTGGGACGGTGACACTGGACGGGGACGGTGACACAAGACGGGGACGGGGACATGGAACGGGGACGGGGACGGTGACGGTGACACGAGACGGGGACGGTGACACGAGACGGGGACGGTGACACAGGACGGGGACGGGGACAGTGACACGAGACGGGGATGGTGACACGAGACGGGGACGGTGAAACAGGACGGGGACAGGGACACGGGACGGCGATGGGGACGGTGACACGAGACGGGGGCGGTGACATGAGACGGCGACAGTGACAAAGGTCGGGGACAGGGACACGGGACGGGAGTGGTGACACGAGATGGGGACGGTGACTTGGGACGGGGACGGGGATGGGGACACGGGAAGGGAACGGTGACACGAGACGGGGACGGTGTCACGGGACGGGGATGGTGACACGGGACGGGGACGGGGACACGGGAAGGGGACGGTGACACGGGACGGGAATGGGGACAGGTACATGGGATTGGGTCAGTGACACGGGACGGGGAAGGTGACTATGGGGATGGTGACATGGGATGGGGACGGTGACACAGGACGGGGACGGTGATAGAGGACAAGGACGGTGACACGGGACGGGGACGGGGACAGGGACACGGGATGCGAGCAGTGACACGGGATGGGGACGGTGACACTGGACGGGGACGTTGACATGGGACGGGGACATGGGACAGGGACGGTGACACGAGACAGAGACGGTGACACAGGACGGGGACGGTGACACAGGACGGGGACGGTGACACAGGACGGGGACGATGACATGAGACGGGGATGGTGACACGAGATGGGGACGGTGACACAGGACGAGGATGTTGACACGAGACGGCGATGGTGACATGAGACGGGGACGGTGACACAGGACGGGGACAGAGACACGGGAAGGGGACAGGGATGTTGACACGAGACGGGGACGGTGACACGAGATAGGGACGGTGACACGGGTCAGGGACGGTGACACGAGACGGGGACGGTGACACGAGATAGGGACGGTGACACGGGACGGGGACGGTGACACGGGACGGGAGTGGTGACACGAGATGGGAATGGTGAAACGGGAAGGGGACGGTGACACGAGATAGGGACGGTGAGATGGGACGGGGACAGTGACACGGGACGTGGATGGTGACACGAGACGGGGACGGTGACATGGGACGGGGACAGTGACACGGGACGTGGATGGTGACACGAGACGGGGACGGTGACATGGGACGGGGACAGTGACACGGGACGTGGATGGTGACACGAGACGGGGACGGTGACATGGGACGGTGACAGTGACACAGGACGTGGATGGTGACACGAGACGGGGACGGTGACATGAGACGGTGACGGTGACACGGCATTGGGACGGTGACACTGGACGGGGACGGGGACATGGAACGGGGACGGTGACGGTGACACGGGACAGGGAGGGTGACATGGGATGGGGACGGGGACCGGGATGGTGACACGGGATGGGGACGCTGTCACGGGACGGGGACGGGGACGGTGACACGGGACGGGGACGGGGACGGTGACACGGGACGGGGACAGGGGCAGTGACATAGGACAGGGACGGGGACGGTGACACGGGACGGGGACTGTGACACGGGACCGGGACAGTGACACAGGACGGGGACGGGGACGGTGACACGGGACGGGGACGGTGACACGGGACAGGGACGGTGACACGGGATGGGGTCGGGTCGGTGACACGGGACGGGGACGGTGACACGGGATGGGGTCGGGTCGGTGACACGGGACGGGGACGGTGACACGGGACGAGGACGGGGACGGTGACACGGTACTGGGACGGGGACGGCGCGGTAACATGGGACCGGGTCGCTGACACGGGACAGGGACGGGTAAGGTGACACGGGACAGGGACGGGGGCGGTGACATAGGACAGGGAAGGGGACACAGGACAGGGATGGTGACACGGGACGGAGACGGTGACACGAGACGGGGACGGTGACACGGGACGTGGACGGTGACACAGGACGGGGACGGTGACACAGGATGGGGGCGGTGACACGAGACGGGTACGGTGTCACGGGACATGGACGGGAACACAGAACGGGGACGGGGACGGGGACGGTGACACACGACGGGGACATTGACACGGGCCGGGGACATGGGACAGGGATGGTGACACGAGACGGGGACGGTGACACGAGACGGGGACGGTGACACAGGACGGGGACGGTGAAACAGGACGGGGACAGGGACACGGGACGGCGATGGGGACGGTGACACGAGACGGGGGCGGTGACATGAGACGGCGACAGTGACAAAGGTCGGGGACAGGGACACGGGACGGGAGTGGTGACACGAGATGGGGACGGTGACTTGGGACGGGGACGGGGATGGGGACACGGGAAGGGAACGGTGACACGGGACGGGGATGGGGACAGGTACATGGGATTGGGTCAGTGACACGGGACGGGGAAGGTGACTATGGGGATGGTGACATGGGATGGGGACGGTGACACAGGACGGGGACGGTGATAGAGGACAAGGACGGTGACACGGGACGGGGACGGGGACAGGGACACGGGATGCGAGCGGTGACACGGGATGGGGACGGTGACACTGGACGGGGACGTTGACATGGGACGGGGACATGGGACAGGGACGGTAACACAAGACAGGGACGTTGACACAGGACGGGGACGGTGACACGAGACAGGGATGGTGACATGAGACGGGGACGGTGACACGAGACGGGGACGGTGACACGAGACGGGGACGGTGACACAGGATGGGGACAGGGACACGGGACGGGGACGGTGACACGAGACGGGGACGGTGACACAGGATGGGGACAGGGACACGGGACGGGGACGGTGACACGGGATGGGAGTGGTGACATGAAAAGGGGATGGTAACATGGGACGGGGACGGGGACACGGGAAGGGGACGGTTACACGAGACGGGGACGGTGACACGGGACGGGGACGGTGACACGGGACGGGTACGGGGACATGGGAAGAGGACGGTGACACGGGACAGGGATGCTGACACAGGATTGGGTCGGTGACACGGGACAGGGACGTTGATATGGGATTGGGTCGGTGACACGGGACGGGGTCGGTGACACAGGACGGGGACGGTGATACGGGACGGGGACGGTGAAACGGGATTGGGTCGGTGACACAGGACAGGGATGGTGACACGGGACGGAGACGGTGACACGAGACGGGGACGGTGACACGGGACGTGGACGGTGACACAGGACGGGGACGGTGACACAGGATGGGGGCGGTGACACACGACGGGGACATTGACACGGGCCGGGGACATGGGACAGGGATGGTGACACGAGACGGGGACGGTGACACGAGACGGGGACGGTGACACAGGACGGGGACGGGGACAGTGACACGAGACGGGGATGGTGACACGAGACGGGGATGGGGACACGGGACGGGGACAGTGACACGGGACGTGGATGGTGACATGAGACAGGGACGGTGACATGAGACGGTGACGGTGACACGGGACGGGGACGGTGACACAAGACGGGGACGGGGACACGGAACGGGGACGCGGACGGTGACGGTGACACGGGACAGGGAGGGTGACACGGGACGGAGACAGTGACATAGGACAGGGATGGTGACACGGGACGGAGACGGTAACACGGGACAGGGACGGTGACACTGGACGGGGACGGTTGACACGGAACCGGGATGGTGACACAGTACGGGGATGGTGACATGGGATGGGGACGGGGACGGTGACACGGGATGGGGACGGGGACCGGGATGGTGACACGGGACGGGGGTCGGTGTCACAGGATGGGGACGCTCTCACGGGACGGGGACGGGGACGGCGACACGGGACTGGGATGGGGACGGTGACACGGGACGGGGATGGGGACGGTGACACAGGACGGGGACGGTGACACGGGACGATGACGAGGACACGGGATGGGTCGGGAATGGTGACACGGGACGGGGACGGGGCGGTGACATAGGACAGGGACGGTGACTCGGGACGGGGACGGTGACACGAGACAGCGATGGTGACACGAGACGGGGACGGTGACACAGGACGGGGACGTTGACATGGGACGGCGACATGGGACAGGGACGGTGACACGAGACAGAGACGGTGACACAGGACGGGGACGTTGACACAGGACGGGGACGGTGACACAGGACGGGGACGATGACATGAGACGGGGATGGTGACACGAGATGGGGACGGTGACACAGGACGGGGACAGGGACACGGGATGGGGACGGGGATGGTGACACGAGATGGGGATGGTGACACGAGACGGGGACGGTGACACAGGACGAGGACGTTGACACGAGACGGCGATGGTGACACGAGACAGGTACGGTGACACAGGACGGGGACAGGGACACGGGATGGGGACGGGGATGGTGACACGAGACAGGGACGGTGAAATGAGACTGGGACGGGGACGGTGACACGGTATGGGAGTGGTGACACGAGACGGGGACGGTGACATGGGAAGGGGATGGTGACACGAGACGGGAGCGGTGACACGGGATGGGGACGGTGACACAGGATGGGGACATTGACAAGGGACGGGTACGGGGACATGGGAAGGGGACGGTGACACGGGATGGGGACGGGGACCAGGACGGTGACACGGGACGGGGACGGTGACACGGGACGGTGACGGTGACACGGGACAGGGACGGGGACAGTGACACGAGACGGCGATGGTGACACGAGACGGGGACGGTGACACAGGATGGGGACGGGGACCAGGACGGTGACACGGGACGGGGACGGTGACACGGGACAGGGATGGTGACACGGGATGGGGACGGGGACGGTGACACGAGACGGCGATGGTGACACGAGACGGGGACAGTGACACAGGACGGGGACGGGGACAGGGACACGGAATGGGAGCGGTGACACGTGATGGGGACGGTGACACAGGACAGGGTCGTTGACATGGGATGGGGACATGGGACAGGGACGGTGACATGAGACGGGGACGGTGACACAGGACGGGGACGGTGACACAGGACGGGGACGATGACATGAGACGGGGATGGTGACACGAGATGGGGACGGTGACACAGGACGAGGATGTTGACACAAGACGGCGATGGTGACATGAGACGGGGACGGTGACACAGGACGGGGACAGAGACACGGGAAGGGGACAGGGATGTTGACATGAGACGGGGACGGTGACACGAGATAGGGACGGTGACACGAGATGGGAATGGTGAAACGGGAAGGGGACGGTGACACGAGATAGGGACGGTGACATGGGACGGGGACGGTGACACGGGACGTGGATGGTGACACGAGACGGGGACGGTGACATGGGATGGGGACAGTGACACGGGACGTGGATGGTGACACGAGATAGGGACGGTGACATGGGACGGGGACGGTGACACGGGACGTGGATGGTGACACGAGACGGGGACGGTGACATGGGACGGGGACAGTGACACGGGACGTGGATGGTGACACGAGACGGGGACGGTGATATGAGACGGTGACGGTGACACGGCATTGGGACGGTGACACTGGACGGGGACGGTGACACAAGACGGGGACGGGGACATGGAACGGGGACGGGGACGGTGACGGTGACACGGGATGGGGACGGGGACGGGGACGGTGACACAGGACTGGGATGGGGACGGTGACACGGGACGGGGACGGGGACGGTGACACGGGACGGGGACTGTGACACGGGACCGGGACAGTGACACGGGATGGGGTCGGGTCGGTGACACGGGACGGGGACGGTGACACGGGACGAGGACGGGGACGGTGACACGGTACTGGGACGGGGACGGTGACACGGGATGGGGTCGGGTCGGTGACACGGGACGGGGACGGTGACACGGGACGAGGACGGGGACGGTGACACGGTACTGGGACGGGGACGGCGCGGTAACATGGGACCGGGTCGCTGACACGGGACAGGGACGGTGACACGGAACGGGGACGGGGGCGGTGACATAGGACAGGGAAGGGGACACAGGACAGGGATGGTGACACGGGACGGAGACGGTGACACGAGACGGGGACGGTGACACGGGACGGAGACGGTGACACGGGACGGAGACGGTGACACGGGACGGGGACGGGGACACGGGAAGGGGACGGTGACACGGGACGGGGATGGGGACAGGTACATGGGATTGGGTCAGTGACACGGGACGGGGAAGGTGACTATGGGGATGGTGACATGGGATGGGGACGGTGATACGGGACGTGGATGGTGACACAAGACGGGGGCGGTGACACAGGACGGGGACGGGGACAGGGACACGGGATTGGGTCGGTGACATGGGACGGGGACGGTGACACAGGACGGGGACGTTGACACGCGACTTGGACGGTGACACGGGACGGGGACAGGGACACGGGACGGGGACGGGGACGGTGACACGGGATGGGGACGGTGACACGAGATGGGGACGGTGACACAGGACGAGGACGTTGACACGAGATGGCGACGGTGACACGGGACGGGGATGGTGACACGAGACGGGGACGGTGACACGAGATGGGGACGGTGACACAGGACGAGGACGTTGACACGAGATGGCGACGGTAACACGGGACGGGGTCGGTGTCACGGGACGGGGACGCTGTCACGGGACGGGGACGGGGACGGTGACACGGGACTGGGATGGGGACGGGGCGGTGACACAGGACAGGGACGGTGACATGGGACGGGGACGGAGACGGTGACACGGGATGGGGACGGGGACGGTGACACGGGACGGGGACGGGGACGGTGACACGAGACGGGGACGGGGACGGTGACACGAGACGGGGATGGTGACACGAGACGGGGACGGTGACACAGGACGAGGACGTTGACACGAGACGGGGATGGTGACACGAGACAGGTACGGTGACACAGGACGGGGACAGGGACACGGGATGGGGACGGGGATGGTGACACGAGACGGGGACGGTGACACGAGACGGGGACGGTGACACAGGACGTGGACGGTGACACGAGACGGGGATGGTGACACGAGACGGCGATGGTGACACGAGACAGGTACGGTGACACAGGACGGGGACAGGGACACGGGATGGGGACGGGGATGGTGACACGAGACGGGGACGATGACACGAGACGGGGACGGTGACACAGGACGTGGACGGTGACACGAGACGGGGATGGTGACACGAGACGGGGATGGTGACACGAGACGGGGACGGTGACACAGGACGAGGACGTTGACAAGAGACGGCGATGGTGACACGAGACAGGTACGGTGACACAGGACGGGGACGGGGATGGTGACACGAGATGGGGACGGTGACATGGGACTGGAAAGGTGACACGAGACGGGAACGGTGACATGGGACAGGGACGGTGACACGAGACAGGGACGGTGACACAGGACGGGGACGGGGACAGGGACACGGGATGGGAGCGGTGACACGGGATGGGGACGGTGACACGGGACGGGGACGGTGACACGGGACGGGGACGGTGACACGAGACGGCGACAGTGACACGGGATGGGGACGGTGACACAGGACGGGGACGGGGACAGGGACACGGGATGGGAGCAGTGACATGGGATGGGGACGGTGACACTGGACGGGGACGTTGACACGGGACGGGGACATGGGACAGGGACGGTGACACGAGACAGGGACGGTGACACAGGACGGGGACAGTGACACAGGACGGGGATGGTGACACGAGATGGGGATGGTGACATGAGACGGGGACGGTGACACAGGACGAGGGCGTTGACACGAGACGGCGACGGTGACATGAGACGGGGACCGTGACACAGGACGGGGACGGGGACAGGGACACGGGATGGGAGCGGTGACACGGGATGGGGACAGTGACACAGGATGGGGACGTTGACAAGGGACAGGGACATGGGACAGGGACATGGGATGGGAGCGGTGACACGAGACGAGGACGGTGACACAGGACGGGGATGGTGACACGAGACGGGGATGGTGACACGAGACGGGGACGGTGACACGAGATGGGGACGGTGACACAGGACGAGGACATTGACACGAGATGGCGACAGTGACACGAGACGGGGACGGTGACACAGGACGGGGACCGGGACATGGGACGGTGACATGAGACAGGGACGGTGACACGGGACGGGGACGGTGACACGGGACGGAGAGAGTGACACGAGACGGGGATGGGGACACGGGAAGGGGACGATGAAGCGAGACGGGGACGGTGACATGGGACGGGGACGGTGATACGGGACGTGGATGGTGACACAAGACGGGGGCGGTGACACAGGACGGGGACGGGGACAGGGACACGGGATTGGGTCGGTGACATGGGACGGGGACGGTGACACAGGACGGGGACGTTGACACGCGACATGGACGGTGACACGGGACGGGGACAGGGACATGGGACGTGGACGGGGACGGTGACACGAGACGGGGACGGTGACACGAGACGGGGACGTTGACACAGGACGGGGACATGGACATGGGACGGGGACGGGGACGGTGACACGAGACGGGGACGGTGACACGGGACGGGAGTGATGACACGAGACGGGGACGGTGACATGGGACGGGGACGGTAACACGAGACGGGGACGGGGACATGGGAAGGGGACGGTGATACGAGACGGGGACGGTGACACGGGATGGGGACGGTGACACGGGACGGGGATGGTGACATGGGACGGGAGTGATGACACGAGACGGGGACGGTGACACGGGACGGGGACGGTGACACGAGACGGCGACGGTGACACAAGACGGGGACGGTGACACAGGACGGAATTGGGGACAGGGACACGGGATGGGAGCGGTGACACGGGATGGGGATGGTGACACTGGACGGGGAAGTTGACACGGGACGGGGACATGACACAGGGATGGAGACACGAGACGGGGACGGTGACACAGGACGGGGACGGTGACACAGGACGGGGACAGTGACACAGGAAGGGTACGATGACACAAGACGGGGATGGTGACACGAGATGGGGACGGTGACATAGGACGAGGATGTTGACACGAAACGGCGATGGTGACATGAGACGGGGACGGTAACACAGGATGGGGACAGGGACATGGGAAGGGGACCGGGGCAGTGACACGAGACGGGGACGGTGACACGAGACGGGGACGGTGACACGGGACGGGGACGGTGACACGAGACGGGTACGGTGACACGGGACGGGAGTGGAGACACGAGATGGGGATGGGGACAGGGACACGGGATTGGGTCATTGACACGGGACGGGGAAGGTGACTATGGGGATGGTGACATGGGATGGGGACGGTGACACGAGACGGGGACGGTGACACGGGACAGGGACGGGGACAGGGACACGGGATTGGGTCAGTGACACGGGACGGGGAAGGTGACTAAGGGGATGGTGACATGGGATGGGGACGGTGACACAGGACGGGGACGGTGATAGAGGACAAGGACGGTGACACGGACAGGGATGTTGACACAGGATTGGGTCGGTGACACGGGACAGGGACATTGATATGGGATTGGGTCGGGGACATGGGACGGGGTCGGTGACACAGGATGGGGACAGTGATACGGGATGGGGTCGGTGACACAGGACAGGGACGGTGACATGAGACGGGGACGGTGACACAGGACGGGGACGGGGACAGGGACACGGGATGGGAGCAGTGACACGGGATGGGGACGGTGACACAGGACGGGGACAGTGACACAGGACGGGGATGGTGACACGAGATGGGGATGGTGACATGAGACGGGGAAGGTGACACAGGACGAGGACGTTGACACGAGACGGCGACGGTGACACGAGACGGGGACAGTGACACGAGACGGGGACGGTGACACAGGACGAGGACGTTGACACGAGACGGCGATGGTGACACGAGACGGGGACGGTGACACAGGATGGGGATGTTGACACGGGACGGGGACATGGGACAGGGATGGTGACATGAGACGGGGACAGTGACACAGGACAGGGATGTTGACACGGGATGGGGACATGGGACAGGGACGGTGACACGAGATGGGGACGGTGACACAGGACGGGGACGGTGACACGAGACGGGGATGGTGACATGAGATGGGGACGGTGACACAGGACGAGGACGTTGACACGAGACGGCGACGGTGACAAGAGACGGGGACGGTGACACAGGACGGGGACTGGGACACGGGACGGTGACGGGGACGGTGACACGAGACGGGGACGGTGATAGAGGACAAGGACGGTGACACGGACAGGGAGTTTGACACAGGATTGGGTCGGTGACACGGGACAGGGACGTGGATATGGGATTGGGTCGGGGACACGGGACGGGGTCGGTGACACAGGACGGGGACGGTGACACGAGACGGGGACGGTGACACAGGACGGGGACGGGGACAGGGACACGGGATGGGAGCAGTGACACGGGATGGGGACGGTGACACTGGACGGGGACGTTGACACGGGATGGGGACATGGGACAGGGATGGTAACACGAGACGGGGACGGTGACACAGGACGGGGATGGTGACACGAGATGGGGATGGTGACATGAGACGGGGACGGTGACACAGGACGAGGACGTTGACACGAGACGGCGACGGTGACACGAGACGGGGACGGTGACACAGGACGGGGACGTTGACACAGGACGGGGACGTGGACAGGGACACAGGACGGGGATGGTGACACGAGATGGGGATGGTGACACGAGACGGGGACGGTGACACAGGACGGGGATGTTGACACGGGACGGGGACATGGGACAGGGACGGTGACACGAGACGGGGACGGTGACACAGGACGGGGACGGTGACATGAGACGGGGATGGTGACATGAGATGGGGACGGTGACACAGGACGAGGACGTTGACACGAGACGGCGACGGTGACAAGAGATGGGGACGGTGACACAGGACGGGGACAGGGACACGGGACGGTGACGGGGACGGTGACACGAGACCGGGACGGTGACATGAGACGGGGACGGTGACACGGGACGGGGACGGTGACACGGTACGGGAGTGGTGACACGAGACGGGGATGGTGACACGGGACGGGGACAGTGACACGAGACGGGGACTGTGACATGGGACGGGGACGGTGACACAGGACGGGGACGTTGACACGCGACATGGACGGTGACACGGGACGGGGACAGGGACATGGGACGTGGATGGGGACGGTGACACGAGACGGGGACGGTGACACAGGACGGGGACAGGGACACGGGACGGGGACGGGGACGGGGACACGAGACGGGGATGGTGACACGGGATGGGAGTGGTGACACGAGACGGGGACGGTGACATGGGACGGTGATGGTGACACGAGACGGGGACGGGGACATGGGAAAGGGACGGTGACACGAGACCGAGACGGTGACATGGGACGGGGACGGTGACACGGGACGGGGATGGTGACACGGGACGGGAGTGGTGACACGAGACGGGGACGGTGACACGGGACGGGGACGGTGACACGAGACGGCGACGGTGACACGGGATGGGGACGGTGACACAGGACGGGGACGGGGACAGGGACACGGGATGGGAGCAGTGACATGGGATGGGGACGGTGACACTGGACGGGGACGTTGACACGGGACGGGGACATGGGACAGGGACGGTGACACGAGACAGGGACGGTGACACAGGACGGGGACAGGGACAGGGACACGGGATGGGAGCAGTGACACGGGATGGGGACGGTGACACAGGACGGGGACAGTGACACAGGACGGGGATGGTGACACGAGATGGGGATGGTGACATGAGACGGGGAAGGTGACACAGGACGAGGACGTTGACACGAGACGGCGACGGTGACACGAGACGGGGACGGTGACACGAGACGGGGACGGTGACACAGGACGAGGACGTTGACACGAGACGGCGATGGTGACACGAGACGGGGACGGTGACACAGGATAGGGATGTTGACACGGGAGGGGGACATGGGACAGGGATGGTGACACGAGACGGGGACAGTGACACAGGACGGGGATGTTGACACGGGATGGGGACATGGGACAGGGACGGTGACACGAGATGGGGACGGTGACACAGGACGGGGACGGTGACACGAGACGGGGATGGTGACATGAGATGGGGACGGTGACACAGGACGAGGACGTTGACACGAGACGGCGACGGTGACAAGAGACGGGGACGGTGACACAGGACGGGGACAGGGACACGGGACGGTGACGGGGACGGTGACACGAGACGGGGACGGTGATAGAGGACAAGGACGGTGACACGGACAGGGAGTTTGACACAGGATTGGGTCGGTGACACGGGACAGGGACGTGGATATGGGATTGGGTCGGGGACACGGGACGGGGTCGGTGACACAGGACGGGGACGGTGACACGAGACGGGGACGGTGACACAGGACGGGGACGGGGACAGGGACACGGGATGGGAGCAGTGACACGGGATGGGGACGGTGACACTGGACGGGGACGTTGACACGGGATGGGGACATGGGACAGGGATGGTAACACGAGACGGGGACGGTGACACAGGACGGGGATGGTGACACGAGATGGGGATGGTGACATGAGACGGGGACGGTGACACAGGATGAGGACGTTGACACGAGACGGCGACGGTGACACGAGACGGGGACGGTGACACAGGACGGGGACGTTGACACAGGACGGGGACGTGGACAGGGACACAGGACGGGGATGGTGACACGAGATGGGGATGGTGACACGAGACGGGGATGGTGACATGAGATGGGGACGGTGACACAGGACGAGGACGTTGACACGAGACGGCGACGATGACAAGAGACGGGGACGGTGACACAGGACGGGGACAGGGACACGGGACGGTGACGGGGACGGTGACACGAGACCGGGACGGTGACATGAGACGGGGACGGTGACATGGGACGGGGACGGTGACACGGTACGGGAGTGGTGACACGAGACGGGGATGGTGACACGGGACGGGGACAGTGACACGAGACGGGGACGGTGACATGGGACGGGGACGGTGACACGGGACATGGATGGTGACACGAGACGGGGACGGTGACACGGGACGGGGACAGGGACATGGGACGTGGATGGGGACGGTGACACGAGACGGGGACGGTGACACAGGACGGGGACAGGGACACGGGACGGGGACGGGGACGGGGACACGAGACGGGGATGGTGACACGGGATGGGAGTGGTGACACGAGACGGGGACGGTGACATGGGACGGTGATGGTGACAAGAGACGGGGACGGGGACATGGGAAAGGGACGGTGACACGAGACCGGGACGGTGACATGGGACGGGGACGGTGACACGGGACGGGGATGGTGACACGGGACGGGAGTGGTGACACGAGACGGGGACGGTGACACGGGACGGGGACGGTGACACGAGACGGCGACGGTGACACGGGATGGGGACGGTGACACAGGACGGGGACGGGGACAGGGACACGGGATGGGAGCAGTGACATGGGATGGGGACGGTGACACTGGACGGGGACGTTGACACGGGACGGGGACATGGGACAGGGACAGTGACACGAGACGGGGACGGTGACACAGGACGGGAACGGTGACACAGGACGGGGACGATGACACGAGACGGGGATGGTGACACGAGATGGGGACGGTGACACAGGACGAGGATGTTGACACGAGACGGCGATGGTGACATGAGACGGGGTCGGTGACACAGGACGGGGACAGGGACATGGGAAGGTGACGATGACACGAGACGGGGATGGTGACACGAGATGGGGATGGTGACACAGGACGAGGATGTTGACACGAGACGGCGATGGTGACATGAGACGGGGTCGGTGACACAGGACGGGGACAGGGACACGGGAAGGGGACAGGGACGGTGACACGAGACGGGGACGGTGACACGAGACGAGGACGGTGACATGGGACGGGGACGGTGACACGAGACAGGTATGGTGACATGGGACGTGGATGGTGACATGAGACGGTGACGGTGACACGGGATGGGGCCGGTGACACGAGACGGGGACGGGGACACGGAACGGAGACGGGGACTGGGAAAGTGACACGGGACAGGGAGGGTGACACGGGACGGAGATGGTGACACAGGACAGGGACGGTGACATGGGATGGGGACGGTAACACGGGACAGGGACGGTGACACTGGATGGGGACGGTGACACGGGACGGGGACGGTGACACAGTACGGGGATGGTGACACGGGATGGGGACGGGGACTGTGACACGGGATGGGGACGGGGACCGGGATGGTGACACGGGACGGGGTCGGTGTCACGGGACGGGGATGCTGTCACGGGACGGGGACGGGGACGGTGACACGGGACTGGGATGGGGACGGGGCGGTGACACAGGACAGGGACGGTGACACGGGACAGGGACGGAGACGGTGACACGGGATGGGGACGGGGACGGTGACACGGGACGGGGACGGGGACGGTGACACGAGACGGGGATGGTGACACGAGACAGGGACGGTGACACAGGACGAGGACGTTAACACGAGACGGCAACGGTGACGCGAGACGGGGACGGTGACACGAGACGGGGACGATGACATGAGACGGGGACAGTGACACGGGAATGGGACGGTGACACGGGACGGGAGTGGGGACACGAGACGGGGACGGTGACATGGGACGGGGACGGGGACATGTGAAGGGGATGGTGACACGAGACGGGGACGGGGACAGGGACACGGGATTGGGTCAGTGACACGGGACGGGGAAGGTGACTATGGGGATGGTGACATGGGATGGGGACGGTGACACAGGACGGGGACGGGGACAGGGACACGGGATGGGAGCGGTGACATGGGATGGGGACGGTGACACTGGACGGGGACGATGACACGGGACGGGGACGGTGACATGGGACAGGGACGGTGACACAGGACGGGGACGGTGACACGGGACGGGGACGGTGACACGGGACGGGTACGGGAACACGGGAAGGGGACGGTGACACGGGACGGGGACGGGGACAGGGACACGGGATTGGGTCAGTGACACGGGACGGGGAAGGTGACTATGGGGATGGTGACATGGGATGGGGACGGTGACACAGGACGGGGACGGGGACAGGGACACGGGATGGGAGCGGTGACATGGGATGGGGACGGTGACACAGGACGGGGACGGGGACAGGGACACGGGATGGGAGCGGTGACATGGGATGGGGACGGTGACACTGGACGGGGACGATGACACGGGACGGGGATGGTGACATGGGACAGGGACGGTGACACAGGACGGGGACGGTGACACGGGACGGAGACGGTGACACAGGACGGGGATGGTGACACAGGATGGGGACGGTGACACGGGATTGGGTCAGTGACACAGGATGGGGACGGTGATAGGTGACGGGGACGGTGACACGGGACGGGGATGGTGACACGGGATGGGGACGGTGATGGGGACGGTGACACGGGACAGGGACAGTGAGATGGGATTGGGTCGGTGACAGAGGACGGGGACGGTGATAAAGGACGGGGTCGGTGACACGGGACGGGGACGGTGACACGGGATGGGGACGGGGACGGTGACATGGGATGGGGACGATGACACGGGATGGGAACGTGGACGGTGACACAGGACGGGGACGTTGACACGGGATTGGGTCGTTAACACGGGACGGGGACGGTGACACGGGTCGGGGACAGGGACGGTGACACGGGACAGGTACGGTGACACGGGACGGGGACGGTGACATGAGATAGGGACGGTGACACGAGACTGGGACGGTGACACGAGACGGGGACGGTGACACAGGACGGGGACGGTGACACGAGTCGGGGATGGTGACACAGGACGGGGACGGTGACACCAGACAGGGACAGTGACATGAGACGGGGCTGGTGATACTGGACGGGGACGGGGATGGTGACGGTGACATGGGACGGGGTCGGTGACAAGGGACAGGGATGGTGACACAGGATGGGGATAGTGACATGGGACGGGAACGGTGACATGGGACAGGGATGGGGGCGGTGACACGGGACGGGGACGGGGACGGTGACACGGGACGGGGACGGTGACACGAGATTGGGTCCGTGACACAGGACAGGGACGGGGACACAGGACAGGGACGGTGACACAGGACGGGGATGGGGGCGGTGACACGGGACGGGGACGGGGACGGTGACACGGGACGGGGACGGTGACATGAGATTGGGTCCGTGACACAGGACAGGGACGGGGACACAGGACAGGGACGGTGACACAGGACGGAGACAGTGACACAGGACAGGGACGGTGACACGGAACAGAGACAGTAACACGGGACAGGGACGGTGACACGGGACGGGGACAGTGACACAGGACAGGGATGGTGACACAGGACGGGGACGATGACATGAGACGGGGATGGTGACACGAGATGGGGACGGTGACACAGGACGAGGATGTTGACACGAGACGGCGATGGTGACATGAGACAGGGACGGTGACACAGGACGGGGACAGAGACATGGGAAGGGGACAGGGATGTTGACACGAGACGGGGACGGTGACACGAGATAGGGACGGTGACACGGGACGGGAGTGGTGACACGAGCTGGGGATGGTGAAACCGGACGGGAACGGTGACACGAGACGGGGATGGGGACATGGGACGGTGACGGTGACACGGGACGGGGATGGTGACACGGGACGGAGACGGTAACACGGGACGGGGACGGTGACACTGGACGGGGACGGTGACACGGGACGGGGACGGTGACACAGGACGGGGATGGTGACATGGGATGGGGACGGGGACGGTGACACTGGACGGGGACGGTGACACGGGACGGGGACGGTGACACTGGACGGGGACAGTGACACGGGACGGGGACGGTGACACAGTACGGGGATGGTGACACGGGACGGGGTCGGTTTCACGGGATGGGGACGCTGTCACGGGATGGGGACGGGGACGGTGACACAGGACGGGGACAGGGACACGGGACGGTGACGGGGACGGTGACATGAGACGGGGACGGTGACACGGGACGGTGACGGTGACATGAGACGGGGACGGTGACACGGGACGGTGACGGTGACACGGGACGGGAGTGGTGACACGAGACGGGGATGGTGACACGGGACGGGGACAGTGACACGAAACGGGGATGGGGACACGGGAAGGGGACGGTGACACGAGACGGGGACGGTGACACGGGACGGGAACGGGGACAGGGCCACGGGATTGGGTCAGTGACATTGGACGGGGACGGTGACACAGGACGGGGATGTTGACACGCGACATGGACGGTGACACGGGACGGGGACAGGGACATGGGACATGGACGGGGACGGTGACACGAGACGGGGACGGTGACACAGGACGGGGACAGGGACACGGGACGGGGACGGGGGCAGTGACACGAGACGGGGACGGTGACACGGGACGGTGATGGTGACACGAGACGGGGACGGGGACATGGGAAAGGGACGGTGACACGAGACCGGGACGGTGACACGAGACCGGGACGGTGACATGGGACGGGGACGGTGACACGGGACGGGGATGGTGACACGGGACGGGAGTGGTGACACGAGACGGGGACGGTGACACGGGACTGGGACGGTGACACGAGACGGCGACGGTGACACGAGATGGGGACGGTGACACAGGACGGGGACAGGGACAGGGGACGGGGACGGGGGCAGTGACACGAGACGGGGACGGTGACACGGGACGGGAGTGGTGACACGAGATGGGGACGGTGACATGGGACGGTGATGGTGACACGAGACGGGGACGGGGACATGGGAAAGGGACGGTGACACGAGACCGGGACGGTGACACGAGACCGGGACGGTGACATGGGACGGGGACGGTGACACGGGACGGGGATGGTGACACGGGACGGGAGTGGTGACACGAGATGGGGACGGTGACACAGGACGGGGACAGGGACAGGGACACGGGATGGGAGCGGTGACATGGGATGGGGACGGTGACACTGGACGGGGACGTTGACACGGGACGGGGACATGGGACAGGGACGGTGACACGAGACGGGGACGGTGACACAGGACGGGGACGGTGACACAGGACAGGGATGGTGACACAGGACGGGGACGGTGACACGAGATAGGGACGGTGACACGGGACGGGGACGGTGACACGGGACGGGAGTGGTGACACGAGATGGGGACGGTGACACGGGACGGGAGTGGTGACACGAGACGGGGACGGTGACATGGGACGGTGATGGTGACACGAGACGGGGACGGGGACATGGGACGGTGATGGTGACACGAGACGGGGAAGGGGACATGGGAAAAGGACGGTGACACGAGACCGGGACGGTGACGTGGGACGGGGACGGTGACACGGGACGGGGATGGTGACACGGGACTGGGACGGTGACACGAGACGGCGACGGTGACACGAGGCGGCGACGGTGACACGAGATGGGGACGGTGACACAGGACGAGGATGTTGACACGAGACGGCGATGGTGACATGAGACGGGGACGGCGACACAGGACGGGGACAGAGACATGGGAAGGGGACAGGGATGTTGACACGAGACGGGGACGGTGACACGAGATAGGGACGGTGACACGGGACGGGGACGGTGACACGGGACGGGAGTGGTGACACGAGATGGGGATGGTGAAACGGGACGGGAACGGTGACACGAGACGGGGATGGGGACACGGGAAGGGGATGGTGACACGAGAAGGGGACGGTGACATGGGACGGGGACAGTGACACTGGACGGGAACGGTGACACGGGACAGGGACAGTGACATGAGACGGGGACGGGGACACAGGACAGGGATGGTGACACGGGACGGAGACGGTAACACGGGACGGGGACGGTGACACTGGACGGGGACGGTGACACGGGACGGGGACGGTGACACAGTACGGGGACGGTGACATGGGATGGGGACGATGACACGGGATGGGAACGTGGACAGTGACACAGGACGGGGACGTTGACACGGGATTGGGTCGTTAACACGGGACGGGGACGGTGACACGCGTCGGGGACAGGGACGGTGACACGGGACAGGTACGGTGACACGGGACGGGGACGGTGACATGAGATAGGGACGGTGACACGAGACGGGGACGGTGACATGAGACGGGGACGGTGACACAGGACGGGGACGGTGACACGAGTCAGGGATGGTGACACAGGACGGGGACGGTGACACGAGACAGGGACGGTGACACGAGACGGGGCTGGTGATACTGGACGGGGACGGGGATGGTGACGGTGACATGGGACGGGGTCGGTGACAAGGGACAGGGATGGTGACACAGGATGGGGACAGTGACATGGGCCGGGAACGGTGACACGGGACAGGGATGGGGGCGGTGACACGGGACGGGGACGGGGACGGTGACACGGGACGGGGACGGTGACACGAGATTGGGTCCGTGACACAGGACAGGGACGGGGACACAGGACAGGGACGGTGACACAGGACGGGGATGGGGGCGGTGACACGGGACGGGGACGGGGACGGTGACACGGGACGGGGACGGTGACACGAGATTGGGTCCGTGACACAGGACAGGGACGGGGACACAGGACAGGGACGGTGACACAGGACGGAGACAGTGACACAGGACAGGGACGGTGACACGGAACAGAGACAGTAACACGGGACAGGGACGGTGACACGGGACGGGGACAGTGACACGGGACGGGGACGGTGACACAGGACGGGGACGGTGACACGGGATGGGGACGGGGACGGTGACACAGGACAGGGACGGTGACACAGGACGGAGACAGTGACACAGGACAGGGACGGTGACACGGAACAGAGACAGTAACACGGGACAGGGACGGTGACATGGGACGGGGACAGTGACACGGGACGGGGACGGTGACACAGGACGGGGACGGTGACACGGGATGGGGACGGGGACGGTGACACGGAACGGGGACAGTGACACGAGACGGCGATGGTGACACAGGACGGGGTCGTTGACATGGGACGGGGACATGGGACAGGGACGGTGACACGAGACAGAGACGGTGACACAGGACGGGGACGGTGACACAGGACGGGGACGGTGACACAGGACGGGGACGATGACATGAGACGGGGATGGTGACACGAGATGGGGACGGTGACACAGGACGAGGATGTTGACACGAGACGGGGACGATGACATGAGATAGGGACAGTGACACGGGACGGCGACGGTGACACGGGACGGGAGTGGTGACACGAGATGGGGATGGTGAAACGGGACGGGAACGGTGACACGAGACGGGGACGGTGACACGAGACGGGGACGGTGACATGGGACGGGGACGGTAACACGGGACGGGGACGGTGACACTGGACGGGGACGGTGACACGGGACGGAGACGGTAACACGGGACGGGGACAGTGACACGGGACGGGGACGGTGACACTGGACGGGGACGGTGACACGGGACGGGGATGGTGACACAGGACGGGGTCGGTTTCACGGGATGAGGACGCTGTCATGGGACGGGGATGGGGACGTTGACACGAGACGGCGACGGTGACAAGAGATGGGGACGGTGACACAGGACGGGGACAGGGACACGAGACGGGGATGGGGACACGGGACGGGAGTGGTGACACGAGACGGGGATGGTGACACGGGAAGGGGACGGTGACACGAGACGGGGATGGGGACACGGGAAGGGGACGGTGACACGAGACGGGGACGGTGACACGGGACGGGAACGGGGACAGGGCCACGGGATTGGGTCAGTGACATTGGACGGGGACGGTGACACAGGACGGGGACGGTGACACAGGACGGGGATGTTGACACGCGACATGGACGGTGACACGGGATGGGGACAGGGACATGGGACATGGACGGGGACGGTGACACTAGACGGGGACGGTGACACGAGACGGGGACAGTGTCATGGGACGGGAGTGGTGACACGAGACGGGGACGGTGACACGGTACGGTGATGGTGACACGAGACGGGGACGGGGACATGGGAAAGGGACGGTGACACGAGACCGGGACGGTGACACGAGACCGGGACGGTGACATGGGACGGGGACGGTGACACGGGACGGGGATGGTGACACGGGACGGGAGTGGTGACACGAGACGGGGACGGTGACACGGGACGGGGACGGTGACACGAGACGGCGACGGTGACACGAGATGGGGACGGTGACACAGGACGGGGACAGGGACAGGGACACGGGATGGGAGCGGTGACATGGGATGGGGACGGTGACACTGGACGGGGACGTTGACACGGGACAGGGACATGGGACAGGGACGGTGACACGAGACGGGGACGGTGACACAGGACGGGGACGGTGACACGGGACAGGGATGGTGACACAGGACGGGGACGATGACACGAGACGGGGATGGTGACACGAGATGGGGACGGTGACACAGGACGAGGATGTTGACACGAGACAGCGATGGTGACATGAGACGGGGACGGTGACACAGGACGGGGACAGAGACATGGGAAGGGGACAGGGATGTTGACACGAGACGGGGACGGTGACACGAGATAGGGACGGTGACACGGGACGGGGACGGTGACACGGGACGGGAGTGGTGACACGAGATGGGGACGGTGACACGGGACAGGAGTGGTGACACGAGACGGGGACGGTGACATGGGACGGTGATGGTGACACGAGACGGGGACGGGGACATGTGACGGTGATGGTGACACGAGACGGGGAAGGGGACATGGGAAAGGGACGGTGACACGAGACCGGGACGGTGACGTGGGACGGGGACGGTGACACGGGACGGGGATGGTGACACGGGACGGGAGTGGTGACACGAGACGGGGACGGTGACACGGGACTGGGACGGTGACACGAGACGGCGACGGTGACACGAGGCGGCGACGGTGACACGAGATGGGGACGGTGACACGGGACGGGGATGGTGACACAGTACGGGGATGGTGACATGGGATGGGGACGGGGACGGTGACACGGGATTGGGACGGGGACCGGGATGGTGACACGGGACGGGGTCGGTTTCACGGGATGGGGACGCTGTCACGGGACGGGGACGGGGACGGTGACACGGGACGGGGATGGGGACGTTGACACGAGACGGCGACGGTGACAAGAGATGGGGACGGTGACACAGGACGGGGACAGGGACACGGGACGGTGACGGGGACGGTGACACGAGACGGGGACGGTGACATGAGACGGGGGCGGTGACACGGGATGGGAGTGGTGACACGAGACGGGGATGGTGACACGGGACGGGGACAGTGACACGAGACGGGGATGGGGACACGGGAAGGGGACGGTGACACGAGACGGGGACGGTGACATGGGATGGGGACGGTGACATGGGACGTGGATGGTGACACGAGACGGGGACGGTGACACGGGACGGGAACGGAGACAGGGCCACGGGATTGGGTCAGTGACATGGGACGGGGACGGTGACACAGGACGGGGATGTTGACACGCGACATGGACGGTGACACGGGACGGAGACAGGGACATGGGACGTGGACGGGGACGGTGACACGAGACGGGGACAGTGACACAGGATGGGGACAGGGACACGGGACGGGGACGGGGACAGTGACACGAGACGGGGACGGTGACACGGGACGGGAGTGGTGACACGAGACGGGGACGGTGACATGGGACGGTGATGGTGACACGAGACGGGGACGGGGACATGTGACGGTGATGGTGACACGAGATGGGGACGGGGACATGGGAAAGGGACGGTGACACGAGACCGGGACGGTGACATGGGACGGGGACGGTGACACGGGACGGGGATGGTGACACGGGACGGGAGTGGTGACACGAGACGGGGACGGTGACACGGGACGGGGACGGTGACACGAGACGGCGACGGTGACACGGGATGGGGACAGAGACACGGGAAGGGGACAGGGATGTTGACACGAGACGGGGACGGTGACACGAGATAGGGACGGTGACACGGGACGGGAGTGGTGACACGAGACAGGGATGGGGACACTGGAAGGGGATGGTGACACGGGACATGGATGGTGACACGAGACGGGGACGGTGACATGGGACGGGGACGGTGACACGGGACGTGGATGGTGACACGAGACGGGGACGGTGACGTGAGATGGGGACGGTGACACGGGACGGGGACGGTGACGTGAGATGGGGACGGTGACACGGGACAGGGATGGTGACACAGGACAGGAACGGTGACACGGGACGGGGAAGGTGACACGGGACGGGGACGGTGACACGAGACGGGGACGGGGACACGGAACGGGGACAGGGACGGGGACGGTGACACGGGACAGGGAGGGTGACATGGGACGGAGACGGTGACACAGGACAGGGATGGTGACACGGGACGGAGACGGTAACACGGGACAGGGACGGTGACACTGAACGGGGACGGTGACACGGGACGGGGATGGTGACACAGTACGGGGCTGGTGACATGGGATGAGGACAGGGACGGTGACACGGGACGGGGACGGGGACGGTGACACGGGACGGGGACAGTGACACGGGACAGGGACGGTGACACGGGACGGGGACGGTGACACGGGACAGGGACGGTGACACGGGATGGGGACGGGGTCTGTGACACGGGACGGGGACAAGGACGGTGACATGATATGGGGATGGGGTGGTGACAAAGGACAGGGACGGTGACACGAAACGGGGACGGTAACACAGGACGGGGACGGTGACACAGGACAGGGACGGTGACACAGGACGGGGACGATGACACGAGACGGGGATGGTGACACGAGACGTCGATGGTGACATGAGACGGGGTCAGTGACACAGGACGGGGACAGGGACATGGGAAGGGAACAGGGACGGTGACACAAGACGGGGACGGTGACACGAGACGGGGACGGTGACATGGGATGGGGACGGTGACACGGGACGGGGACGGTGACACGGGACGGTGACGGTGACACGGGACAGGGACGGGGACAGTGACACGGGACAGGGACGGTGACACGAGACAGGGACGGTGACACGGGATGGGGCTGGGGACGGTGACACGGGACGGGGACGGTGACACGAGACAGCGATGGTGACACGAGACGGGGACGGTGACACAGGACGGGGACGGGGACAGGGACACGGAACGGGAGCGGTGACACGGGATGGGGACGGTGACACAGGACAGGGTCGTTGACATGGGACGGGGACATGGGACAGGGACGGTGACACGAGACAGAGACGGTGACACAGGACGGGGAGGGTGACACAGGACGGGGACGGTGACAAAGGACGGGGACGGTGACACAGGACGGGGACGGTGACACGGGACGGGGATGGGGACGGTGACACGGGACGGGGGCGGTGACATAGGACAGGGATGGGGACACAGGACGGGAACGGTGACACGGGACGGGGACAGTGACACGAGACGGGGACGGTGATACTGGACGGGGACAGGGACGGTGACACAGGATGGGGTCAGTGACAAGGGACAGAGACGGTGACACAGGACGTGGACGGTGACACAGGACAGAGACGGTGACACAGGACGGGGATGGGGGCGGTGACACGGGATTGGGTCGGTGACACAGGACAGGGACGGGGACACAGGACAGGGACGATGATACGGGACAGAGTCGGTGACACAGGACAGGGACGGTGACACGGAACGGAGACAGTAACACGGGACAGGGACAGTGACACGTGACGGGGACGGTGACACAGGACGGGGACGGTGACAAGGGATGGGGACGGGGACGGTGACACGGTACGGGGACGGTGACACGGGACGGTGATGGTGACATGGGACGGGGACGGGGACAGTGACACGGGACGGGGACGGTGACACGGGACAGGGACGGTGACACGGGATGGGGACGGGGACGGTGACACGGGACGGGAATGGGGGCGGTGACGTAGGACGGGGATGGTGATACTGGACGGGGACGGAGACGGTGACGGTGACATGGGATGGGGTCGGTGACAAGGGACAGGGATGGTGACACAGGACAGGGACGGTGACATGGGACGGAGACGGTGACACAGGACAGGGACGGTGACACGGGACGGAGACGGTGACACGGGACAGGGACGGTGACATGGGACAGGGACAGAGACACGGGAGGGGGATGGTGACACAGGACGGGGACGGTGACACGGGATGGGGACGGGGACGGTGACACGGAACGGAGACAGTAACACGGGACAGGGACGGTGACACGGGACGGAGACGGTGACACGGGACAGGGACGGTGACACGGGACAGGGACAGAGACACGGGAGGGGGATGGTGACACAGGACGGGGACGGTGACACGGGATGGGGACGGGGACGGTGACACGGAACGGAGACAGTAACACGGGACAGGGACGGTGACACGGGACAGGGACAGAGACAAGGGACCAGGACGGTGTCACAGGACGGGGACTGTGACACGGGACGGTGACAGTGACACGGGACAGGGACACGGGACAGTGACACGGGACGGGGATGGTGACACGGGACAGGGATGGTGACACGGGATGGGGATGGGGACGGTGACACGGGATGGGGACGGTGACACAAGACGGCGACGGTGACACGAGATGGGGACAGTGACACAGGACGGGGACAGGGACAGGGACACGGAATGGGAGCGGTGACACGGGATGGGGACGGTGACACAGGACGGGGACGTTGACATGGGACGGGGACATGGGACAGGGACGGTGACACGAGACGGAGACGGTGACACAGGACGGGGACGGTGACACAGGACAGGGACGGTGACACAGGACGGGGACGATGACACGAGACGGGGATGGTGACACGAGATGGGGACGGTGACACAGGACGAGGATGTTGACACGAGACAGCGATGGTGACATGAGACGGGGACGGTGACACAGGACGGGACAGAGACACGGGAAGGGGACAGGGATGTTGACATGAGACGGGGACGGTGACACGGGATTGGGTCAGTGACACAGGACAGGGACGGGGACACAGGACAGGGACGGTGACACGGGACGGAGACGGTGACACAGGACGGGGATGGTGACACAGGACAGGGACGGTGACACGGGACAGAGACGGTGACACAGGACAGGGACAGTGACACGGAACGGAGACAGTAACACGGGACAGGGACGGTGACACGGGACGAGGACGATGACACGGGACGGGGACGGTGACACAGGATGGCAACGTGGGCGATGACACGGGACAGGGACGGGGACAGTGACATGGGACGGGGACGGTGACATGGGATTGGGTCGGTGACACAGGACAGGGACGGGGACACAGGACAGGGACAGTGACACGGGACGGAGACGGTGACACAGGACAGGGACGGTGACACAGGAAGGGGACGGTGACATGGGATTGGGTCGGTGACACAGGACAGGGACGGGGACACAGGACAGGGACGGTGACATGGGACGGGACGGTGACATGAGACAGGGACCGTGACACGGGACGGGGATGGAGACAGGGACACGGGATTGGGTCGGTGACACGGGGGGGAAGGTGACTATGGGGATGGTGACATGGGACGGGGACAGTGAGACAGGACGGGGACGGTGATAGAGGACGAGGATGGTGACACGGGACAGGGAGGTTGACACAGGATTGGGTCATTGACACGGGACAGGGACGTTGACATGGGATTGGGTCGGTAACACGGGACGGGGTCATTGACACAGGACAGGGACAGTGACACAGGACGGGGACGGTGAAACGGGATTGGGTCGGTGATACAGGATGGGGACGGTGATAGGGGACGGGGACGGGGACGGTGACATGGGACGGGGACGGTGACACGGGATGGGGACGGTGATAGGGGACGGTGACACGGGACAGGGACAGTGACACGGGATTGGGTCGGTGACACAGGACGGGGACGGTGATAAAGGACGGGGACGGTGACACGGGACGGGGACGGTGACACGAGACAGGGACAGTGACACGAGACGGGGATGGTGATACTAGACGGGGACAGGGACGGTGATGGTGACATGGGACGGGGTCGGTGACAAGGGACAGGGACAGTGACACGGGACAGGGATGGTGACACAGGACGGGGACGGTGACACGGGATTGGGTCGGTGACACAGGACAGGGACGGGTCACAGGACGGGGATGGTGACACGGGACAGGGGGGGTGACACGGGACGGAGACGGTGACACAGGACAGGGACGGTGACACGGGACGGAGACGGTGACACGGAACGGAGACAGTAACACGGGACGGGGATGGTGACACAGGACGGGGATGGTGACACAGGACGGGGATGGTGACACAGGATGGGGACGGGGACGGTGACATGGGATGGGGACGGGGACCGGGATGGTGACACGGGACGGGGTCGGTGTCACGGGACAGGGACGGTGTCACGGGATGGGGAGGGGGACGGTGACACGGGACGGGGACGGTGACACGGGACGGGGACGGTGACACGGGACAGGGACTGTGACAAGGGATGGGGACAGGGACTGTGACAAGGGATGGGGATGGGGTGGTGACAAAGGACAGGGACGGTGACACGAGACGGGGACTTTGACACGGGACGGGGACGGTGACACGGGATGGGGACGGGGACGGTGACACGGGACGGGGACGAGGACGGTGACACGGGACGGGGACAGTGACACGGGATGGGGACGGTGACATGAGACGGGTACAGTGACACGGGATGGGGACGGTGACACGAGACGGGGACGGTGACACCAGACAGGGACAGTGACACGAGACGGGGATGGTGATACTGGACGGGGACGGGGACGGTGACGGTGACATGGGACGGGGTCGGTGACAAGGGACAGGGATGGTGACACAGGATGGGGATAGTGACATGGGCCGGGAACGGTGACACGGGACAGGGACGGTGACACGAGACAGGGACGGTGACACGAGACAGGGATGGGGACACGGAACAGGGACGGGGACGGGGACGGTAACACGGGACAGGGAGGGTGACACGGGACGGAGACGGTGACACAGGACAGGGACGGTGACACGGGACGGAGATGGTAACACGGGACAGGGACGTTGACACAGGACGGGGACGGTGACACGGGATAGAGACGGTGACACAGGACGCGGATGGGGGCGGTGACACGGGACGGGGACGGTGACACGGGACAGAGATGGTGACACGGGACGGGGACGGGGACGGTGACACGGGACACGGACGGTGACACGGGATTGGGTCAGTGACACAGGACAGGGACGGAGACACAGGACAGGGACGGTGACACGGGACGGAGACGGTGACACAGGACGGGGATGGTGACACAGGACAGGGACGGTGACACAGGACAGAGATGGTGACACAGGACAGGGACGGTGACACGGGACGAAGACAGTAACATGGGACAGGGACGGTGACACGGGACGAAGACGATGACACGGGACGGGGACGGTGACACAGGATGGCGACGGGGGCGATGACATGGGACAGGGACGGGGACAGTGACACGGGACGGGGACGGTGACACGGGATTGGGTCGGTGACACAGGACAGGGACGGGGACACAGGACAGGGACGGTGACACGGGACGGAGACGGTGACACAGGACAGGGACGGTGACACAGGATGGGGACGGTGACACGGGACGGGGACGGGGACGGTGACACGGGACGGGGACGGTGACATGGGATTGGGTCGGTGACACAGGACAGGGACGGTGACACTGGATGGGGACGGTGACACGGGACGGGGACGGTGACATGAGACAGGGACCGTGACACAGGACGGGGATGGGGACAGGGACACGGGATTGGGTCGGTGACACAGGATGGGGACGGTGATAGGGGATGGGGACGGTGACACGGGACGGGGACGGTGACACGGGATGGGGACGGTGATAGGGGACGGTGACACGGGACAGGGACAGTGACACGGGATTGGGTCGGTGACGCAGGACGGGGACGGTGACACGGGACAGAGACGGTGACACAGGACGGGGATGGGGGGTGGTGACACGGGACGGGGACGGGGACGGGGACACGGGACAGAGACGGTGACACGGGACGGGGACAGTGACACGGGATTGGGTCAGTGACACAGGACAGGGACGGGGACACAGGACAGGGACGGTGACACGGGACGGAGACGGTGACACAGGACGGGGATGGGGGTGGTGACACGGGATGGGGACGGGGACGGTGACACGGGATTGGGTCGGTGACACAGGACAGGGACGGGGACACAGGACAGGGTCGGTGACACGGGACAGAGACGGTGACACGGGACAGGGACGGTGACACGGAACGGAGACAGTAACACGGGACAGGGACGGTGACACGGGATGGGGACAGTGACACAGGACGGGGACGGTGACACAGGATGGGGACGGTGACATGGGATGGGGACGGGGACGTTGACACAGGATGGGGACGGGGACTGGGACGGTGACACGGGACGGGGACGGTGACACGGGACGGTGACGGTGACACGGGATGGGGACGGTGACACGAGTCGGGGACAGTGACACAGGACGGGGACGTTGACACGGGACGGGGACGGTGACATGAGACGGGTACAGTGACACGGGATGGGGACGGTGACACGAGACGGGGACGGTGACACCAGACAGGGACAGTGACACGAGACGGCGATGGTGATACTGGACGGGGACGGGGACGGTGACGGTGACATGGGACGGGGTCGGTGACAAGGGACAGGGATGGTGACACAGGATGGGGATAGTGACATGGGCCGGGAATGGTGACACGGGACAGGGACGGTGACACAGGACGGGGATGGTGACACAGGACAGAGACGGTGACACAGGACGGGGATGGGGGCGGTGACACGGGATTGGGTCGGTGACACAGGACAGGGACGGGGACACAGGACAGGGTCGGTGACATGGGACAGAGACGGTGACACAGGGCAGGGACGGTGACACGGAACGGAGACAGTAACACGGGACAGGGACGGTGACATGGGATGGGGACGGGGACGTTGACACAGGATGGGGACGGGGACTGGGACGGTGACACGGGACGGGGACGGTGACACGGGACGGTGACGGTGACACGGGATGGGGACGGGGACGGTAACACGGGACAGGTACGGGGAAGGTAACATGGGACGGGAATGGGGGCGGTGACATAGGACAGGGAGGGTGACACGGGACGGAGACGGTGACACAGGACAGGGACGGTGACACGGGACGGAGATGGTAACACGGGACAGGGACGGTGACACAGGACGGGGACGGTGACACGGGATAGAGACGGTGACACAGGACGCGGATGGGGGCGGTGACACGGGACGGGGACGGTGACACGGGACAGAGACGGTGACATGGGACGGGGATGGGGACGGTGACACGGGACACGGACGGTGACACGGGATTGGGTCAGTGACACAGGACAGGGACGGGGACACAGGACAGGGACGGTGACACGGGACGGAGACGGTGACACAGGACGGGGATGGTGACACAGGACAGGGACGGTGACACGGGACAGAGATGGTGACACAGGACAGGGACGGTGACACGGAACGGAGACAGTAACATGGGACAGGGACGGTGACACGGGACGAGGGCGATGACACGGGACGGGGACGGTGACACAGGATGGCGACGGGGGCGATGACACGGGACAGGGATGGGGACAGTGACACGGGACGGGGACGGTGACACGGGATTGGGTCGGTGACACAGGACAGGGACGGGGACACAGGACAGGGACGGTGACACGGGACGGAGACGGTGACACAGGACAGGGACGGTGACACAGGATGGGGATGGTGACACGGGACGGGGACGGGGACGGTGACACGGGACGGGGACGGTGACATGGGATTGGGTCGGTGACACAGGACAGGGACGGTGACACTGGATGGGGACGGTGACACGGGACGGGGACGGTGACATGAGACAGGGACCGTGACACAGGACGGGGATGGGGACAGGGACACGGGATTGGGTCGGTGACACAGGATGGGGACGGTGATAGGGGACGGGGACGGGGACGGTGACACGGGACGGGGACGGTGACACGGGATGGGGACGGTGATAGGGGACAGTGACACGTGACAGGGACAGTGACACGGGATTGGGTCGGTGACGCAGGACGGGGACGGTGATAAAGGACGGGGACGGTGACACGGGACGGGGACGGTGACACGGGATGGGGACGGGGACGGTGACATGGGATGGGGACGATGACACGGGATGGGAACATGGACGGTGACACAGGACGGGGACGTTGACACGGGATTGGGTCGGTAACAGGGGACAGGGACGGTGACACGGGACGGGGACAGGGACGGTGACACGGGACAGGTACGGTGACACGGGACGGGGACGGTGGCTCGAGACGGGGACGGTGACACAGGACGGGGACGGTGACACGGGACGGGGACGGTGACATGAGAAGGGTACAGTGACACGGGATGGGGACGGTGACACGAGACGGGGACGGTGACACCAGACAGGGACAGTGACATGAGACGGGGATGGTGATACTGGACGGGGACGGGGACGGTGACGGTGACATGGGACGGGGTCGGTGACAAGGGACAGGGATGGTGACACAAGATGGGGATAGTGACATGGGACGGGAACGGTGACACGGGACAGGGACGGTGACACAGGACGGGGACGTTGACACGGGATTGGGTCGGTAACAGGGGACAGGGACGGTGACACGGGACGGGGACAGGGACGGTGACACGGGACAGGTACGGTGACACGGGATGGGGACGGTGACACGAGATGGGGACGGTGACACGAGACGGGGACGGTGACACCAGACAGGGACAGTGACACGAGACGTGGATGGTGATACTGGACGGGGAAGGGGGCGGTGATGGTGACATGGGACGGGGTCGGTGACAAGGGACAGGGATGGTGACACAGGACGGGGACGGTGACACAGGACAGAGACGGTGACACAGGACGGGGACGGGGACGGTGACACGGGACGGGGACGGTGACACGGGATTGGGTCGGTGACACAGGACAGGGATGGGGACACAGGACGGGGATGGTGACACGGGACGGGGACGGTGACACGGGACGGGGACGGTGACACGAGATGGGTACGGTGACACGGGACGGGGACGGTGACACGAGACAGGGACGGGGACACGGAACGGGGCCGGGGATGGTGACACGGGACAGGGAGGGTGACACGGGACGGAGACGGTGACACAGGACAGGGAAGGTGACATGGGACTGGGATGGTGACACAGGACGGGGATGGTGACACAGGACGGGGATGGTGACACAGGACGGGGATGGTGACACAGGATGGGGACGGGGACGCTGACATGGGATGGGGACGGGGACCGGGATGGTGACACGGGACGGGGTCGGTGACACGGGACGGGGACGGTGACACGAGATGGGTACGGTGACACAGGACGGGGACGGTGACACGAGACAGGGACGGGGACACGGAACGGGGACGGGGACGGTGACACGGGACAGGGAGGGTGACACGGGACGGAGACGGTGACACAGGACAGGGACGGTGACACGGGATGGAGACGGTAACACGGGACAGGGACGGTGACACGGGACGGGGATGGTGACACAGGACAGGGACGGTGACACGGGATTGGGTCGGTGACACAGGACAGGGACGGTGACACTGGATGGGGACGGTGACACGGGACGGGGACGGTGACATGAGACAGGGACCGTGACACGGGACGGGGATGGAGACAGGGACACGGGATTGGGTTGGTGACACAGGATGGGGACGGTGATAGGGGACGGGGACGGGGACGGTGACACGGGACGGGGACGGTGACACGGGATGGGGACGGTGATAGGGGACGGTGACACGGGACAGGGACAGTGACACGGGATTGGGTCGGTGACGCAGGACGGGGACGGTGATAAAGGACGGGGACGGTGACACGGGACGGGGACGGTGACACGGGATGGGGACGGGGACGGTGACATGGGATGGGGACGATGACACGGGATGGGAACATGGACGGTGACACAGGACGGGGACGTTGACACGGGATTGGGTCGGTAACAGGGGACAGGGACGGTGACACGGGACGGGGACAGGGACGGTGACACGGGACAGGTACGGTGACACGGGATGGGGACGGTGACACGAGATGGGGACGGTGACACGAGACGGGGACGGTGACACCAGACAGGGACAGTGACACGAGACGGGGATGGTGATACTGGACGGGGACGGGGACAGTGATGGTGACATGGGACGGGGTCGGTGACAAGGGACAGGGATGATGACACAGGACGGGGACGGTGACACAGGACAGAGACGGTGACACAGGACGGGGACGGGGATGGTGACACGGGACGGGGACGGTGACACGGGATTGGGTCAGTGACACAGGACGGGGACGGGGACACAGGACGGGGATGGTGATATGGGACGGGGACGGTGACACGGGACGGGTACGGTGACACGAGATGGGTACGGTGACACGGGACGGGGACGGTGACACGAGACAGGGACGGGGACACGGAACGGGGACGGGGACGGTGACACGGGACGGGGTCGGTGACACGGGACAGGGAGGGTGACACGGGACGGAGACGGTGACACAGGACAGGGACGGTGACACGGGACGGAGACGGTAACACGGGACAGGGACGGTGACACGGGACGGGGATGGTGACACAGGATGGGGATGGTGACACAGGACGGGGATGGTGACACAGGACAGGGACGGTGACACGGGATAGGGACGGTGACACGGGACGGGGATGGTGACACAGGACGGGGATGGTGACAGAGGATGGGGACGGGGACGGTGACATGGGATGGGGACGGGGACCGGGATGGTGACACGGGACGGGGTCGGTGTCACGGGACAGGGACGGTGTCACGGGATGGGGAGGGGGACGGTGACACGGGACCGGGACGGTGACACGGGACGGGGAGGGGGACGGTGACACGGGACGGGGACGGTGACACGGGACAGGGACTGTGACACGGGATGGGGACGGGGTCTGTGACACGGGACGGGGACGGGGACAGTGACATGATATGGGGATGGGATGGTGACAAAGGACAGGGACGGTGACACGAGATGGGGACTTTGACACGGGACGGGGACGGTGACACGGGATGAGGACGGGGACGGTGACACGGGACGGGGACTAGGACGGTGACACGGGACGGGGACAGTGACACGGGACGGGGACGGGGGCGGTGACATAGGACAGGGACGGGGACACAGGACGGGAACGGTGACACGGGACGGGGACGGTGGCTCGAGACGGGGACGGTGACACAGGACGGGGACGGTGACACGGGACGGACACGGTGACATGAGACGGGTACAGTGACACAGGATGGGGACGGTGACACGAGACGGGGACGGTGACACCAGACAGGGACAGTGACATGAGACGGGGATTTTGATACTGGACGGGGACGGGGACGGTGACGGTGACATGGGACGGGGTCGGTGACAAGGGACAGGGATGGTGACACAGGATGGGGATAGTGACATGGGACGGGAATGGTGACACGGGACAGGGACGGTGACACAGGACGGGGACGGTGACACAGGACAGAGACGGTGACACAGGACGGGGACGGTGACATGGGACGGGGATGGTGACACGGGATTGGGTCGGTGACACAGGACAGGGACGGTGACACTGGATGGGGACGGTGACACGGGACGGGGACGGTGACACGGGACGGGGACGGGGACGGTGACACGGGACGGGGACGGTGACATGGGATTGGGTCGGTGACACAGGACAGGGACGGTGACACTGGATGGGGACGGTGACACGGGACGGGGACGGTGACATGAGACAGGGACCGTGACACAGGACGGGGATGGGGACAGGGACACGGGATTGGGTCGGTGACACAGGATGGGGACGGTGATAGGGGATGGGGACGGTGACACGGGACGGGGACGGTGACACGGGATGGGGACGGTGATAGGGGACGGTGACACGGGACAGGGACAGTGACACGGGATTGGGTCGGTGACGCAGGACGGGGACGGTGACACGGGACAGAGACGGTGACACAGGACGGGGATGGGGGTGGTGACACGGGACGGGGACGGGGACGGGGACACGGGACAGAGACGGTGACACGGGACGGGGACAGTGACACGGGATTGGGTCAGTGACACAGGACAGGGACGGGGACACAGGACAGGGACGGTGACACGGGACGGAGACGGTGACACAGGACGGGGATGGGGGTGGTGACACGGGATGGGGACGGGGACGGTGACACGGGATTGGGTCGGTGACACAGGACAGGGACGGGGACACAGGACAGGGTCGGTGACACGGGACAGAGACGGTGACACGGGACAGGGACGGTGACACGGAACGGAGACAGTAACACGGGACAGGGACGGTGACACGGGATGGGGACAGTGACACAGGACGGGGACGGTGACACAGGATGGGGACGGTGACATGGGATGGGGACGGGGACGTTGACACAGGATGGGGACGGGGACTGGGACGGTGACACGGGACGGGGACGGTGACACGGGACGGTGACGGTGACACGGGATGGGGACGGTGACACGAGTCGGGGACAGTGACACAGGACGGGGACGTTGACACGGGACGGGGACGGTGACATGAGACGGGTACAGTGACACGGGATGGGGACGGTGACACGAGACGGGGACGGTGACACCAGACAGGGACAGTGACACGAGACGGCGATGGTGATACTGGACGGGGACGGGGACGGTGACGGTGACATGGGACGGGGTCGGTGACAAGGGACAGGGATGGTGACACAGGATGGGGATAGTGACATGGGCCGGGAATGGTGACACGGGACAGGGACGGTGACACAGGACGGGGATGGTGACACAGGACAGAGACGGTGACACAGGACGGGGATGGGGGCGGTGACACGGGATTGGGTCGGTGACACAGGACAGGGACGGGGACACAGGACAGGGTCGGTGACATGGGACAGAGACGGTGACACAGGGCAGGGACGGTGACACGGAACGGAGACAGTAACACGGGACAGGGACGGTGACATGGGATGGGGACGGGGACGTTGACACAGGATGGGGACGGGGACTGGGACGGTGACACGGGACGGGGACGGTGACACGGGACGGTGACGGTGACACGGGATGGGGACGGGGACGGTAACACGGGACAGGTACGGGGAAGGTAACATGGGACGGGAATGGGGGCGGTGACATAGGACAGGGAGGGTGACACGGGACGGAGACGGTGACACAGGACAGGGACGGTGACACGCGACGGAGATGGTGACACGGGACCGAGACGGTGACACGGGGACGGTGACACGGGATAGAGACGGTGACACAGGACGCGGATGGGGGCGGGTGACACGGGACGGGGACGGTGACACGGGACAGGCACGGTGACATGGGACGGGGATGGGGACGGTGACACGGGACGGACGGTGACACGGGATTGGCTCGGTGACACGGGACGGGGACGGGGACACAGGACAGGGACGGTGACACGGGACGGAGACGGTGACACAGGACGGGGATGGTGACACAGGACAGGGACGGTGACACGGGACAGAGATGGTGACACAGGACAGGGACGGTGACACGGAACGGAGACAGTAACATGGGACAGGGACGGTGACACGGGACGAGGGCGATGACACGGGACGGGGACGGTGACACAGGATGGCGACGGGGGCGATGACACGGGACAGGGATGGGGACAGTGACACGGGACGGGGACGGTGACACGGGATTGGGTCGGTGACACAGGACAGGGACGGGGACACAGGACAGGGACGGTGACACGGGACGGAGACGGTGACACAGGACAGGGACGGTGACACAGGATGGGGATGGTGACACGGGACGGGGACGGGGACGGTGACACGGGACGGGGACGGTGACATGGGATTGGGTCGGTGACACAGGACAGGGACGGTGACACTGGATGGGGACGGTGACACGGGACGGGGACGGTGACATGAGACAGGGACCGTGACACAGGACGGGGATGGGGACAGGGACACGGGATTGGGTCGGTGACACAGGATGGGGACGGTGATAGGGGACGGGGACGGGGACGGTGACACGGGACGGGGACGGTGACACGGGATGGGGACGGTGATAGGGGACAGTGACACGTGACAGGGACAGTGACACGGGATTGGGTCGGTGACGCAGGACGGGGACGGTGATAAAGGACGGGGACGGTGACACGGGACGGGGACGGTGACACGGGATGGGGACGGGGACGGTGACATGGGATGGGGACGATGACACGGGATGGGAACATGGACGGTGACACAGGACGGGGACGTTGACACGGGATTGGGTCGGTAACAGGGGACAGGGACGGTGACACGGGACGGGGACAGGGACGGTGACACGGGACAGGTACGGTGACACGGGACGGGGACGGTGGCTCGAGACGGGGACGGTGACACAGGACGGGGACGGTGACACGGGACGGGGACGGTGACATGAGAAGGGTACAGTGACACGGGATGGGGACGGTGACACGAGACGGGGACGGTGACACCAGACAGGGACAGTGACATGAGACGGGGATGGTGATACTGGACGGGGACGGGGACGGTGACGGTGACATGGGACGGGGTCGGTGACAAGGGACAGGGATGGTGACACAAGATGGGGATAGTGACATGGGACGGGAACGGTGACACGGGACAGGGACGGTGACACAGGACGGGGACGTTGACACGGGATTGGGTCGGTAACAGGGGACAGGGACGGTGACACGGGACGGGGACAGGGACGGTGACACGGGACAGGTACGGTGACACGGGATGGGGACGGTGACACGAGATGGGGACGGTGACACGAGACGGGGACGGTGACACCAGACAGGGACAGTGACACGAGACGTGGATGGTGATACTGGACGGGGAAGGGGGCGGTGATGGTGACATGGGACGGGGTCGGTGACAAGGGACAGGGATGGTGACACAGGACGGGGACGGTGACACAGGACAGAGACGGTGACACAGGACGGGGACGGGGACGGTGACACGGGACGGGGACGGTGACACGGGATTGGGTCGGTGACACAGGACAGGGATGGGGACACAGGACGGGGATGGTGACACGGGACGGGGACGGTGACACGGGACGGGGACGGTGACACGAGATGGGTACGGTGACACGGGACGGGGACGGTGACACGAGACAGGGACGGGGACACGGAACGGGGCCGGGGATGGTGACACGGGACAGGGAGGGTGACACGGGACGGAGACGGTGACACAGGACAGGGAAGGTGACATGGGACTGGGATGGTGACACAGGACGGGGATGGTGACACAGGACGGGGATGGTGACACAGGACGGGGATGGTGACACAGGATGGGGACGGGGACGCTGACATGGGATGGGGACGGGGACCGGGATGGTGACACGGGACGGGGTCGGTGACACGGGACGGGGACGGTGACACGAGATGGGTACGGTGACACAGGACGGGGACGGTGACACGAGACAGGGACGGGGACACGGAACGGGGACGGGGACGGTGACACGGGACAGGGAGGGTGACACGGGACGGAGACGGTGACACAGGACAGGGACGGTGACACGGGATGGAGACGGTAACACGGGACAGGGACGGTGACACGGGACGGGGATGGTGACACAGGACAGGGACGGTGACACGGGATTGGGTCGGTGACACAGGACAGGGACGGTGACACTGGATGGGGACGGTGACACGGGACGGGGACGGTGACATGAGACAGGGACCGTGACACGGGACGGGGATGGAGACAGGGACACGGGATTGGGTTGGTGACACAGGATGGGGACGGTGATAGGGGACGGGGACGGGGACGGTGACACGGGACGGGGACGGTGACACGGGATGGGGACGGTGATAGGGGACGGTGACACGGGACAGGGACAGTGACACGGGATTGGGTCGGTGACGCAGGACGGGGACGGTGATAAAGGACGGGGACGGTGACACGGGACGGGGACGGTGACACGGGATGGGGACGGGGACGGTGACATGGGATGGGGACGATGACACGGGATGGGAACATGGACGGTGACACAGGACGGGGACGTTGACACGGGATTGGGTCGGTAACAGGGGACAGGGACGGTGACACGGGACGGGGACAGGGACGGTGACACGGGACAGGTACGGTGACACGGGATGGGGACGGTGACACGAGATGGGGACGGTGACACGAGACGGGGACGGTGACACCAGACAGGGACAGTGACACGAGACGGGGATGGTGATACTGGACGGGGACGGGGACAGTGATGGTGACATGGGACGGGGTCGGTGACAAGGGACAGGGATGATGACACAGGACGGGGACGGTGACACAGGACAGAGACGGTGACACAGGACGGGGACGGGGATGGTGACACGGGACGGGGACGGTGACACGGGATTGGGTCAGTGACACAGGACGGGGACGGGGACACAGGACGGGGATGGTGATATGGGACGGGGACGGTGACACGGGACGGGTACGGTGACACGAGATGGGTACGGTGACACGGGACGGGGACGGTGACACGAGACAGGGACGGGGACACGGAACGGGGACGGGGACGGTGACACGGGACGGGGTCGGTGACACGGGACAGGGAGGGTGACACGGGACGGAGACGGTGACACAGGACAGGGACGGTGACACGGGACGGAGACGGTAACACGGGACAGGGACGGTGACACGGGACGGGGATGGTGACACAGGATGGGGATGGTGACACAGGACGGGGATGGTGACACAGGACAGGGACGGTGACACGGGATAGGGACGGTGACACGGGACGGGGATGGTGACACAGGACGGGGATGGTGACAGAGGATGGGGACGGGGACGGTGACATGGGATGGGGACGGGGACCGGGATGGTGACACGGGACGGGGTCGGTGTCACGGGACAGGGACGGTGTCACGGGATGGGGAGGGGGACGGTGACACGGGACCGGGACGGTGACACGGGACGGGGAGGGGGACGGTGACACGGGACGGGGACGGTGACACGGGACAGGGACTGTGACACGGGATGGGGACGGGGTCTGTGACACGGGACGGGGACGGGGACAGTGACATGATATGGGGATGGGATGGTGACAAAGGACAGGGACGGTGACACGAGATGGGGACTTTGACACGGGACGGGGACGGTGACACGGGATGAGGACGGGGACGGTGACACGGGACGGGGACTAGGACGGTGACACGGGACGGGGACAGTGACACGGGACGGGGACGGGGGCGGTGACATAGGACAGGGACGGGGACACAGGACGGGAACGGTGACACGGGACGGGGACGGTGGCTCGAGACGGGGACGGTGACACAGGACGGGGACGGTGACACGGGACGGACACGGTGACATGAGACGGGTACAGTGACACAGGATGGGGACGGTGACACGAGACGGGGACGGTGACACCAGACAGGGACAGTGACATGAGACGGGGATTTTGATACTGGACGGGGACGGGGACGGTGACGGTGACATGGGACGGGGTCGGTGACAAGGGACAGGGATGGTGACACAGGATGGGGATAGTGACATGGGACGGGAATGGTGACACGGGACAGGGACGGTGACACAGGACGGGGACGGTGACACAGGACAGAGACGGTGACACAGGACGGGGACGGTGACATGGGACGGGGATGGTGACACGGGATTGGGTCGGTGACACAGGACAGGGACGGTGACACTGGATGGGGACGGTGACACGGGACGGGGACGGTGACATGAGACAGGGACGGTGACATGGGACGGGGACGGAGACAGGGACACGGGATTGGGTCGGTGACACGGGGGGGAAGTTGACCACGGGGATGGTGACATGGGACGGGGACAGTGAGACAGGACGGGGACAGTGATAGAGGACGAGGACGGTGACATGGGACAGGGAGGTTGACACAGGATTGGGCCAGTGACACGGGACAGGGACGTTGACATGGGATTGGGTCGGTAACACAGGACGGGGTCGGTGACACAGGACAGGGACGGTGACATGGGAAAGGGACGGTGAAACGGGATTGGGTCGGTGACACAGGATGGGGACGGTGATAGGGGACGGGGATGGGGACGGTGACACAAGATGGGGATGGTGACACAGGACGGGGACGGTGACACGAGAGAGGGACAGTGACACGAGACGGGGATGTTGTTATTGGATGGGGACGGGGACGTTGACGGTGACATGGGACGGGGTCGGCGACAAGGGACAGGGATGGTGACACAGGATGGGGATAGTGACATGGGACGGGAACGGTGACACGGGACAGGGACGGTGACACAGGACAGGGACGGTGACACGGGACGGGGATGGTGACACAGGAAGGGGACGGGGACGGTGACACGGGATGGGGACGGTGACACGGGATTGGGTCGGTGACACAGGACAGGGATGGGGACACAGGACGGGGATGGTGACACGGGACGGGGACGGTGACACGGGATGGGGACGGTGACACGAGATGGGTACGGTGACACGAGACAGGGACGGGGACGGTGACACGGGACAGGGAGGGTGACACGGGACGGAGACGGTGACACAGGACAGGGACGGTGACATGGGACGGAGACGGTAACACGGGACAGGGACGGTGACACGGGACGGGGATGGTGACACAGGATGGGGACGGGGACGGTGACATGGGATGGGGACGGGGACCGGGATGGTGACACGGGACGGGGTCGGTGACACGGGACGGGGACGGTGACACGAGACAGGGACGGGGACACGGAACGGGGACGGGGACAGTGACACGGGACAGGGAGGGTGACACGGGACGGAGACGGTGACACAGGACAGGGACGGTGACACGGGACGGAGACGGTAACACGGGACAGGGACGGTGACACGGGACGGGGATGGTGACACAGGACGGGGATGGTGACACAGGACGGGGATGGTGACACAGGACGGGGATGGTGACACGGGACGGGGATGGTGACACAGGACGGGGATGGTGACAGAGGATGGGGACGGGGACGGTGACATGGGATGGGGACGGGGACCGGGATGGTGACACGGGACGGGGTCGGTGACACGGGACCGGGATGGTGACACGGGACGGGGAGGGGGACGGTGACACGGGACGGGGACGGTGACATGGGACAGGGACTGTGACACGGGATGGGGACGGGGTCTGTGACACGATACGGGGATGGGGTGGTGACAAAGGACAGGGACGGTGACACGAGATGGGGACTTTGACACGGGACGGGGACGGTGACACGGGATGGGGACGGGGACGGTGACACGGGACGGGGACGAGGACGGTGACATGGGACGGGGACAGTGACACGGGACGGGGACGGGGGCGGTGACATAGGACAGGGACGGGGACACAGGACGGGAACGGTGACACGGGACGGGGACGGTGGCTCGAGACGGGGACGGTGACACAGGACGGGGACGGTGACACGGGACGGGGACGGTGACATGAGAAGGGTACAGTGACATGGGATGGGGACGGTGACACGAGACGGGGACGGTGACACCAGACAGGGACAGTGACATGAGACGGGGATGGTGATACTGGACGGGGACGGGGATGGTGACGGTGACATGGGACGGGGTCGGTGACAAGGGACAGGGATGGTAACACAGGATGGGGATAGTGACATGGGACGGGAACGGTGACATGGGACAGGGACGGTGACACAGGACGGGGACGGTGACACGGGACAGGGACGGGGACGGTGACACGGGACGGGGATGGTGACACGGGATTGGGTCAGTGACACAGGACAGGGACGGTGACCCGGGACGGGGACGGTGACATGAGACAGGGACGGTGACATGGGACGGGGATGGAGACAGGGACACGGGATTGGGTCGGTGACACGGGGGGGAAGTTGACCACGGGGATGGTGACATGGGACGGGGACAGTGAGACAGGACGGAGACAGTGATAGAGGACGAGGACGGTGACATGGGACAGGGAGGTTGACACAGGATTTGGCCAGTGACACTGGACAGGGACGTTGACATGGGATTGGGTCGGTAACACAGGACGGGGTCGGTGACACAGGACAGGGATGGTGACATGGGACGGGGACGGTGAAACGGGATTGGGTCGGTGACACAGGATGGGGACGGTGATAGGGGACGGGGATGGGGACGGTGACACAAGATGGGGACGGTGACACAGGACGGGGACGGTGACACGGGATGGGGACGGTGACACGAGATGGGTACGGTGACACGAGACAGGGACGGGGACGGTGACACGGGACAGGCAGGGTGACACGGGACGGAGACGGTGACACAGGACAGGGACGGTGACATGGGACGGAGACGGTAACACGGGACAGGGACGGTGACACGGGACGGGGATGGTGACACAGGATGGGGACGGGGACGGTGACATGGGATGGGGACGGGGACCGGGATGGTGACACGGGACGGGGTCGGTGACACGGGACGGGGACGGTGACACGAGACAGGGACGGGGACACGGAACGGGGACGGGGACAGTGACACAGGACAGGGAGGGTGACACGGGACGGAGACGGTGACACAGGACAGGGACGGTGACACGGGACGGAGACGGTAACACGGGACAGGGACGGTGACACGGGACGGGGATGGTGACACAGGACGGGGATGGTGACACAGGACGGGGATGGTGACACAGGACAGGGACGGTGACACGGGATAGGGATGGTGACACAGGACGGGGATGGTGACAGAGGATGGGGACGGGGACGGTGACATGGGATGGGGACGGGGACCGGGATGGTGACACGGGACGGGGTCGGTGACACGGGACCGGGACGGTGACACGGGACGGGGAGGGGGACGGTGACACGGGACGGGGACGGTGACATGGGACAGGGACTGTGACACGTGACGGGGACGGGGTCTGTGACACGATACGGGGATGGGGTGGTGACAAAGGACAGGGACGGTGACACGAGATGGGGACTTTGACACGGGACGGGGACGGTGACACGGGATGGGGACGGGGACGGTGACACGGGACGGGGACGAGGACGGTGACATGGGACGGGGACAGTGACACGGGACGGGGACGAGGACGGTGACATGGGACGGGGACAGTGACACAGGACGGGAACGGTGACACGGGACGGGGACGGTGGCTCGAGACGGGGACGGTGACACAGGACGGGGACGGTGACACGGGACGGGGACGGTGACATGAGAAGGGTACAGTGACACGGGATGGGGACGGTGACACGAGACGGGGACGGTGACACCAGACAGGGACAGTGACATGAGACGGGGATGGTGATACTGGACGGGGACGGGGATGGTGACGGTGACATGGGACGGGGTCGGTGACAAGGGACAGGGATGGTAACACAGGATGGGGATAGTGACATGGGCCGGGAACGGTGACATGGGACAGGGACGGTGACACAGGACGGGGACGGTGACACGGGACAGGGACGGGGACGGTGACACGGGACGGGGATGGTGACACCAGACAGGGACAGTGACATGAGACGGGGATGGTGATACTGGACGGGGACGGGGACGGTGACGGTGACATGGGACGGGGTCGGTGACAAGGGACAGGGATGGTGACACAAGATGGGGATAGTGACATGGGACGGGAACGGTGACACGGGACAGGGACGGTGACACAGGACGGGGACGTTGACACGGGATTGGGTCGGTAACAGGGGACAGGGACGGTGACACGGGACGGGGACAGGGACGGTGACACGGGACAGGTACGGTGACACGGGATGGGGACGGTGACACGAGATGGGGACGGTGACACGAGACGGGGACGGTGACACCAGACAGGGACAGTGACACGAGACGTGGATGGTGATACTGGACGGGGAAGGGGGCGGTGATGGTGACATGGGACGGGGTCGGTGACAAGGGACAGGGATGGTGACACAGGACGGGGACGGTGACACAGGACAGAGACGGTGACACAGGACGGGGACGGGGACGGTGACACGGGACGGGGACGGTGACACGGGATTGGGTCGGTGACACAGGACAGGGATGGGGACACAGGACGGGGATGGTGACACGGGACGGGGACGGTGACACGGGACGGGGACGGTGACACGAGATGGGTACGGTGACACGGGACGGGGACGGTGACACGAGACAGGGACGGGGACACGGAACGGGGCCGGGGATGGTGACACGGGACAGGGAGGGTGACACGGGACGGAGACGGTGACACAGGACAGGGAAGGTGACATGGGACGGAGACGGTAACACGGGACAGGGACGGTGACACGGGACTGGGATGGTGACACAGGACGGGGATGGTGACACAGGACGGGGATGGTGACACAGGACGGGGATGGTGACACAGGATGGGGACGGGGACGCTGACATGGGATGGGGACGGGGACCGGGATGGTGACACGGGACGGGGTCGGTGACACGGGACGGGGACGGTGACACGAGATGGGTACGGTGACACAGGACGGGGACGGTGACACGAGACAGGGACGGGGACACGGAACGGGGACGGGGACGGTGACACGGGACAGGGAGGGTGACACGGGACGGAGACGGTGACACAGGACAGGGACGGTGACACGGGATGGAGACGGTAACACGGGACAGGGACGGTGACACGGGACGGGGATGGTGACACAGGACAGGGACGGTGACACGGGATTGGGTCGGTGACACAGGACAGGGACGGTGACACTGGATGGGGACGGTGACACGGGACGGGGACGGTGACATGAGACAGGGACCGTGACACGGGACGGGGATGGAGACAGGGACACGGGATTGGGTTGGTGACACAGGATGGGGACGGTGATAGGGGACGGGGACGGGGACGGTGACACGGGACGGGGACGGTGACACGGGATGGGGACGGTGATAGGGGACGGTGACACGGGACAGGGACAGTGACACGGGATTGGGTCGGTGACGCAGGACGGGGACGGTGATAAAGGACGGGGACGGTGACACGGGACGGGGACGGTGACACGGGATGGGGACGGGGACGGTGACATGGGATGGGGACGATGACACGGGATGGGAACATGGACGGTGACACAGGACGGGGACGTTGACACGGGATTGGGTCGGTAACAGGGGACAGGGACGGTGACACGGGACGGGGACAGGGACGGTGACACGGGACAGGTACGGTGACACGGGATGGGGACGGTGACACGAGATGGGGACGGTGACACGAGACGGGGACGGTGACACCAGACAGGGACAGTGACACGAGACGGGGATGGTGATACTGGACGGGGACGGGGACAGTGATGGTGACATGGGACGGGGTCGGTGACAAGGGACAGGGATGATGACACAGGACGGGGACGGTGACACAGGACAGAGACGGTGACACAGGACGGGGACGGGGATGGTGACACGGGACGGGGACGGTGACACGGGATTGGGTCAGTGACACAGGACGGGGACGGGGACACAGGACGGGGATGGTGATATGGGACGGGGACGGTGACACGGGACGGGTACGGTGACACGAGATGGGTACGGTGACACGGGACGGGGACGGTGACACGAGACAGGGACGGGGACACGGAACGGGGACGGGGTCGGTGACACGGGACAGGGAGGGTGACACGGGACGGAGACGGTGACACAGGACAGGGACGGTGACACGGGACGGAGACGGTAACACGGGACAGGGACGGTGACACGGGACGGGGATGGTGACACAGGATGGGGATGGTGACACAGGACGGGGATGGTGACACAGGACAGGGACGGTGACACGGGATAGGGACGGTGACACGGGACGGGGATGGTGACACAGGACGGGGATGGTGACAGAGGATGGGGACGGGGACGGTGACATGGGATGGGGACGGGGACCGGGATGGTGACACGGGACGGGGTCGGTGTCACGGGACAGGGACGGTGTCACGGGATGGGGAGGGGGACGGTGACACGGGACCGGGACGGTGACACGGGACGGGGAGGGGGACGGTGACACGGGACGGGGACGGTGACACGGGACAGGGACTGTGACACGGGATGGGGACGGGGTCTGTGACACGGGACGGGGACGGGGACAGTGACATGATATGGGGATGGGATGGTGACAAAGGACAGGGACGGTGACACGAGATGGGGACTTTGACACGGGACGGGGACGGTGACACGGGATGAGGACGGGGACGGTGACACGGGACGGGGACTAGGACGGTGACACGGGACGGGGACAGTGACACGGGACGGGGACGGGGGCGGTGACATAGGACAGGGACGGGGACACAGGACGGGAACGGTGACACGGGACGGGGACGGTGGCTCGAGACGGGGACGGTGACACAGGACGGGGACGGTGACACGGGACGGACACGGTGACATGAGACGGGTACAGTGACACAGGATGGGGACGGTGACACGAGACGGGGACGGTGACACCAGACAGGGACAGTGACATGAGACGGGGATTTTGATACTGGACGGGGACGGGGACGGTGACGGTGACATGGGACGGGGTCGGTGACAAGGGACAGGGATGGTGACACAGGATGGGGATAGTGACATGGGACGGGAATGGTGACACGGGACAGGGACGGTGACACAGGACGGGGACGGTGACACAGGACAGAGACGGTGACACAGGACGGGGACGGTGACATGGGACGGGGATGGTGACACGGGATTGGGTCAGTGACACAGGATGGGGACAGGGACGGTGACAAGGGACGGGGACGGTGACACGGGACGGGGACGGTGACATGAGACAGGGACGGTGACAAGGGACGGGGACGGAGACACGGACACGGGATTGGGTCGGTGACACGGGGGGGAAGTTGACCACGGGGATGGTGACATGGGACGGGGACAGTGAGACAGGACGGGGACAGTGATAGAGGACGAGGACGGTGACATGGGACAGGGAGGTTGACACAGGATTGGGCCAGTGACACGGGACAGGGACGTTGACATGGGATTGGGTCGGTAACACAGGACGGGGTCGGTGACACAGGACAGGGACGGTGACATGGGAAAGGGACGGTGAAACGGGATTGGGTCGGTGACACAGGATGGGGACGGTGATAGGGGACGGGGATGGGGACGGTGACACAAGATGGGGATGGTGACACAGGACGGGGACGGTGACACGAGAGAGGGACAGTGACACGAGACGGGGATGTTGATACTGGATGGGGACGGGGACGTTGACGGTGACATGGGACGGGGTCGGCGACAAGGGACAGGGATGGTGACACAGGATGGGGATAGTGACATGGGACGGGAACGGTGACATGGGACAGGGACGGTGACACAGGACAGGGACGGTGACACGGGACGGGGATGGTGACACAGGAAGGGGACGGGGACGGTGACACGGGACGGGGACGGTGACACGGGATTGGGTCGGTGACACAGGACAGGGATGGGGACACAGGACGGGGATGGTGACACGGGACGGGGACGGTGACACGGGATGGGGACGGTGACACGAGATGGGTACGGTGACACGAGACAGGGACGGGGACGGTGACACGGGACAGGGAGGGTGACACGGGACGGAGACGGTGACACAGGACAGGGACGGTGACATGGGACGGAGACGGTAACACGGGACAGGGACGGTGACACGGGACGGGGATGGTGACACTGGATGGGGACGGGGACGGTGACATGGTATGGGGACGGGGACCGGGATGGTGACACGGGACGGGGTCGGTGACACGGGACGGGGACGGTGACACGAGACAGGGACGGGGACACGGAACGGGGACGGGGACAGTGACACGGGACAGGGAGGGTGACACGGGACGGAGACGGTGACACAGGACAGGGACGGTGACACGGGACGGAGACGGTAACACGGGACAGGGACGGTGACACGGGACGGGGATGGTGACACAGGACGGGGATGGTGACACAGGACGGGGATGGTGACACAGGACGGGGATGGTGACACGGGACGGGGATGGTGACACAGGACGGGGATGGTGACAGAGGATGGGGACGGGGACGGTGACATGGGATGGGGACGGGGACCGGGATGGTGACACGGGACGGGGTCGGTGACACGGGACCGGGACGGTGACACGGGACGGGGAGGGGGACGGTGACACGGGACGGGGACGGTGACATGGGACAGGGACTGTGACACGGGATGGGGACGGGGTCTGTGACACGATACGGGGATGGGGTGGTGACAAAGGACAGGGACGGTGACACGAGATGGGGACTTTGACACGGGACGGGGACGGTGACACGGGATGGGGACGGGGACGGTGACACGGGACGGGGACGAGGACGGTGACATGGGACGGGGACAGTGACACGGGACGGGGACGGGGGCGGTGACATAGGACAGGGACGGGGACACAGGACGGGAACGGTGACACGGGACGGGGACGGTGGCTCGAGACGGGGACGGTGACACAGGACGGGGACGGTGACACGGGACGGGGACGGTGACATGAGAAGGGTACAGTGACACGTGATGGGGACGGTGACACGAGACGGGGACGGTGACACCAGACAGGGACAGTGACATGAGACGGGGATGGTGATACTGGACGGGGACGGGGATGGTGACGGTGACATGGGACGGGGTCGGTGACAAGGGACAGGGATGGTAACACAGGATGGGGATAGTGACATGGGACGGGAACGGTGACATGGGACAGGGACGGTGACACAGGACGGGGACGGTGACACGGGACAGGGACGGGGACGGTGACACGGGACGGGGATGGTGACACGGGATTGGGTCAGTGACACAGGACAGGGACAGTGACACTGGATGGGGACGGTGACACGGGACGGGGACGGTGACATGAGACAGGGACGGTGACATGGGACGGGGATGGAGACAGGGACACGGGATTGGGTCGGTGACACGGGGGGGAAGTTGACCACAGGGATGGTGACATGGGACGGGGACAGTGAGACAGGACGGAGACAGTGATAGAGGACGAGGACGGTGACATGGGACAGGGAGGTTGACACAGGATTTGGCCAGTGACACGGGACAGGGACGTTGACATGGGATTGGGTCGGTAACACAGGACGGGGTCGGTGACACAGGACAGGGATGGTGACATGGGACGGGGACGGTGAAACGGGATTGGGTCGGTGACACAGGATGGGGACGGTGATAGGGGACGGGGATGGGGACGGTGACACAAGATGGGGACGGTGACACAGGACGGGGACGGTGACATGGGATGGGGACGGTGACACAAGATGGGGACGGTGACACAGGACGGGGACGGTGACACGAGAGAGGGACAGTGACACGAGACGGCGATGGTGATACTGGACGGGGACGTTGACGGTGACATGGGACGGGGTCGGCGACAAGGGACAGGGATGGTGACACAGGACGGGGACGGGGATGGTGACACGGGACGGGAACGGTGACACGGGACAGGGACGGTGACACAGGACGGGGACGGGGATGGTGACACGGGACGGGGACGGTGACACGGAACGGAGACAGTAACACGGGACAGGGACGGTGACACGGGATGGGGACGGTGACACAGGACGGGGACGGTGACACAGGACGGGGACGGTGACATGGGATGGGGACGGGGACGTTGACACAGGATGGGGACGGGGACTGGGACGGTGACACGGGACGGGGACGGTGACACGGGACAGGTACGGGGAAGGTAACATGGGACGGGAATGGGGGCGGTGACATAGGACAGGGACGGGGACACAGGACGGGGACGGTGACACGGGACGGGGACGGTGACACGGGACGGGGACGGTGACACGAGACAGGGACGGGGACACGGAACGGGGACGGGGACCGGGACGGTAACACGGGACAGGGAGGGTGACACGGGACGGAGACGGTGACACAGGAAAGGGACGGTGACACGGGACGGAGATGGTAACACGGGACAGGGACGGTGACACAGGACGGGGACGGTGACACGGGATAGAGACAGTGACACAGGACGCGGATGGGGGCGGTGACACGGGACGGGGACGGTGACAAGGGACAGAGACGGTGACACGGGACGGGGATGGGGACGGTGACACGGGACGGGGACGGTGACACGGGATTGGGTCAGTGACACAGGACAGGGACGGGGACACAGGACAGGGACGGTGACACGGGACGGAGACGGTGATACAGGACGGGGATGGTGACACAGGACAGGGACGGTGACACGGAACGGAGACCGTAACATGGGACAGGGACGGTGACACGGGACGAGGACGATGACACGGGACGGGGACGGTGACACAGGATGGCGACGGGGGCGATGACACGGGACGGGGACGGTGACACGGGATTGGGTCGGTGACACAGGACAGGGACGGGGACACAGGACAGGGACGGTGACACGGGACGGAGACGGTGACACAGGACAGGGACGGTGACACAGGATGGGGACGGTGACACGGGACGGGGACGGGGACGGTGACACGGGACGGGGACGGTTACACGGGATTGGGTCGGTGACACAGGACAGGGACGGTGACACTGGATGGGGACGGTGACACGGGACGGGGACGGTGACATGAGACAGGGACCTTGACACGGGACGGGGATGGAGACAGGGACACGGGATTGGGTCGGTGACACAGGATGGGGACGGTGATAGGGGACGGGGACGGGGACGGTGACACGGGACGGGGACGGTGACACGGGATGGGGACGGTGATAGGGGACGGTGACACGGGACAGGGACAGTGACACGGGATTGGGTCGGTGACGCAGGACGGGGACGGTGATAAAGGACGGGGACGGTGACACGGGACGGGGACGGTGACACGGGATGGGGACGGGGACGGTGACATGGGATGGGGACGATGACACGGGATGGGAACATGGACGGTGACACAGGACGGGGACGTTGACACGGGCTTGGGTCGGTAACAGGGGACAGGGACGGTGACACGGGACGGGGACAGGGACGGTGACACGGGACAGGTACAGTGACACGGGATGGGGAAGGGGACACGAGATGGGGACGGTGACACGAGACGGGGACGGTGACACCAGACAGGGACAGTGACATGAGACGGGGATGGTGATACTGGACGGGGACGGGGACGGTGATGGTGACATGGGACGGGGTCGGTGACAAGGGACAGGGATGGTGACACAGGACAGGGACGGTGACACAGGACAGAGACGGTGACACCGGACGGGGACGGTGACACGGGACGGGGACGGTGACACGGGACAGGGACGGTGACACGAGATGGGTACGGTGACACAGGACGGGGACGGTGACACGAGACAGGGACGGGGACACGGAACGGGGACGGGGACGGTGACACGGGACAGGGAGGGTGACACGGGACGGAGACGGTGACACAGGACAGGGAAGGTGACATGGGACGGAGACGGTAACACGGGACAGGGACGGTGACACGGGACGGGGATGGTGACACAGGACGGGGATGGTGACACAGGACGGGGATGGTGACACAGGACTGGGATGGTGACACAGGATGGGGACGGGGACGGTGACATGGGATGGGGACGGGGACCGGGATGGTGACACGGGACGGGGTCGGTGACATGGGACGGGGACGGTGACACGAGATGGGTACGGTGACACGGGACAGGGACGGTGACACGGGACGGAGACGGTAACACGGGACAGGGACGGTGACACGGGACGGGGATGGTGACACAGGACGGGGATGGTGACACAGGATGGGGATGGTGACACAGGACGGGGATGGTGACACGGGATGGGGACGGTGACACAGGGCAGGGACGGTGACACGGGACGGAGACGGTGACACGGGACGGGGATGGTGACACAGGACGGGGATGGTGACACAGGATGGGGATGGTGACACAGGACGGGGATGGTGACACGGGATGGGGACGGTGACACAGGGCAGGGACGGTGACACGGGATGGGGACGGTGACACAGGACAGGGACGGTGACACGGGATGGGGACGGTGACATGGGACGGGGATGGTGACACAGGACGGGGATGGTGACAGAGGATGGGGACGGGGACGGTGACATGGGATGGGGACGGGGACCGGGATGGTGACACGGGACGGGGTCGGTGTCACGGGACGGGGACGGTGTCAAGGGATGGGGAGGGGGACGGTGACACGGGACGGGGACGGTGACACAGGATGGGGACGGGAACGGTGACACGGGACAGGGACTGTGACACGGGATGGGGACGGGGTCTGTGACACGGGACGGGGACGGGGTCTGTGACACAGGACGGGGACGGGGACAGTGACACGATATGGGGATGGGGTGGTGACAAAGGACAGGGACGGTGACACCAGATGGGGACTTTGACACGGGACAGGGACGGTGACACGGGATGGGGACGGTGACACGGGATGGGGACGGTGACACGGGATGGGGACGGGGACGGTGACACGGGATGGGGACGGGGGCGGTGACATAGGACAGGGACGGGGACACAGGACGGGAACGGTGACACCGGACGGGGACGGTGACACGAGACGGGGACGGTGACACAGGACGGGAACGGTGACACGGGACGGGGACGGTGGCTCGAGACGGGGACGGTGACACAGGACGGGGACGGTGACACGGGACGGGGACGGTGACCTGAGACGGGTACAGTGACACGGGATGGGGACGGTGACACGAGACGGGGACGGTGACACCAGACAGGGACAGTGACACGAGACGGGGATGGTGATACTGGACGGGGACGGGGACGGTGACGGTGACGGTGACATGGGACGGGGTCGGTGACAAGGGACAGGGATGGTGACACAGGATGGGGAAAGTGACATGGGACGGGAAAGGTGACACGGGACAGGGACGGTGACACAGGACGGGGACGGTGACACGGGACAGAGACGGTGACACAGGACGGGGACGGTGACACGGGACGGGGATGGCGACACGGGATTGGGTCGGTGACACAGGACAGGGACGGTGACACTGGATGGGGACGGTGACACGGGACGAGGACGGTGACATGAGACAGGGACGGTGACACGGGATGGGGACGGTGATAGGGGACGGGGATGGGGACGGTGACACGGGACAGGGACGGTGACACAGGACGGGGACGGTGACACAGGACAGAGACGGTGACACAGGACGGGGACGGGGTTGGTGACACGGGACGGGGACGATGACATGGGATTGGGTCGGTGACACAGGACAGGGACGGGGACACAGGACAGGGACGATGACACGGGACAGAGCCGGTGACACAGGACAGGGACAGTGACACGGAACGGAGACAGTAACACGGGACAGGGACGGTGACACGGGACGGGGACGGTGACACGGGACGGGGACGGTGACACAGGACGGGGACGGTGACACGGGACGGTGACGGTGACACGGGACAGGGACGGGGACAGTGACACGGGACGTGGACGGTGACACAGGACGGGGATGGGGGCGGTGACACGGGACGGGGACGGTGACACGGGACAGAGACGGTGACACGGGACGGGGATGGGGACGGTGACACGGGACGGGGACGGTGACACGGGATTGGGTCAGTGACACAGGACAGGGACGGGGACACAGGACAGGGACTGTGACACGGGACGGAGACGGTGACACAGGACAGGGACGGTGACACGGAACGGAGACAGTAACATGGGACAGGGACGGTGACACGGGACGAGGACGATGACACCCGGGACAGGGACGGTGACACAGGATGGCGACGGGGGCGATGACACGGGACAGGGACGGGGACGGTGACACGGGACGGGGACGTTGACACGGGATTGGGTCGGTAACAGGGGACAGGGACGGTGACACGGGACGGGGACAGGGACGGTGACACGGGACAGGTACGGTGACACGGGATGGGGAAGGGGACACGAGATGGGGACGGTGACACGAGACGGGGACGGTGACACCAGACAGGGACAGTGACACGAGACGGGGATGGTGATACTGGACGGGGACGGGGACGGTGATGGTGACATGGGACGGGGTCGGTGACAAGGGACAGGGATGGTGACACAGGACAGGGACGGTGACACAGGACAGAGACGGTGACACAGGACGGGGACGGTGACACGGGACGGGGACGGTGACACGGGACGGGGACGGTGACACGAGATGGGTACGGTGACACAGGACGGGGACGGTGACACGGGACAGGGAGGGTGACACGGGACGGAGACGGTGACACAGGACAGGGAAGGTGACATGGGACGGAGACGGTAACACGGGACAGGGACGGTGACACGGGACGGGGATGGTGACACAGGACTGGGACGGTGACACAGGATGGGGACGGGGACGGTGACATGGGATGGGGACGGGGACCGGGATGGTGACACGAGACGGGGTCGGTGACATGGGACGGGGACGGTGACACGAGATGGGTACGGTGACACGGGACGGGGACGGTGACACGAGACGGGGACGGTGACACGGGACGGGGACGGGGGCGGTGACACAGGACAGGGAGGGTGACACGGGACGGAGCCGGTGACACAGGACAGGGACGGTGACACGGGACGGAGACGGTAACACGGGACAGGGACGGTGACACGGGACGGGGATGGTGACACAGGACGGGGATGGTGACACAGGATGGGGATGGTGACACAGGACGGGGATGGTGACACGGGATGGGGACGGTGACACAGGGCAGGGACGGTGACACGGGATGGGGACGGTGACACAGGACAGGGACGGTGACACGGGATGGGGACGGTGACACGGGACGGGGATGGTGACACAGGACGGGGATGGTGACAGAGGATGGGGACGGGGACGGTGACATGGGATGGGGACGGGGACCGGGATGGTGACACGGGACGGGGTCGGTGTCACGGGACAGGGACGGTGTCAAGGGATGGGGAGGGGGACGGTGACACGGGACCGGGACAGTGACACGGGATGGGGACGGGGACGGTGACACGGGATGGGGACTTTGACACGGGATGGGGACGGGGACGGTGACACGGGACGGGGACGGTGACACGGGATGGGGACGGTGACACGGGATGGGGATGGGGACGGTGACACGGGATGGGGATGGGGGCGGTGACATAGGACAGGGACGGGGACACAGGACGGGAACGGTGACACCGGACGGGGACGGTGACACGAGACGGGGACGGTGACACAGGACGGGAACGGTGACACGGGACGGGGACGGTGACACAGGACGGGTACAGTGACACGAGACGGGGATGGTGATACTGGACGGGGACGGGGACGGTGACGGTGACGGTGACATGGGACGGGGTCGGTGACAAGGGACAGGGATGGTGACACAGGATGGGGAAAGTGACATGGGACGGGAAAGGTGACACAGGACAGGGACGGTGACACAGGACGGGGACGGTGACACGGGACAGAGACGGTGACACAGGACGGGGACGGTGACACGGGACGGGGATGGTGACACGGGATTGGGTCGGTGACACAGGACAGGGACAGTGACACTGGATGGGGACGGTGACACGGGACGGGGATGGTGACACGGGATTGGGTCGGTAACACAGGACGGGGTCGGTGACACAGGACAGGGACGGTGACATGGGTCGGGGACGGTGAAACGGGATTGGGTCGGTGACACAGGATGGGGACGGTGATAGGGGACGGGGATGGGGACGGTGACACGGGACAGGGACGGTGACACAGGACGGGGACGGGGATGGTGACACGGGACGGGGACGGTGACATGGGATTGGGTCGGTGACACAGGACAGGGACGGGGACACAGGACAGGGACGATGACACGGGACAGAGACGGTGACACAGGACAGGGACAGTGACACGGAACGGAGACAGTAACACGGGACAGGGACGGTGACACGGGACGGGGACGGTGACACGGGACGGGGACAGTGACACAGGACGGGGACGGTGACACGGGATGGGGACGGGGACGATGACACGGGATGGGGACGGGGACCGGGACGGTGACACGGGACGGGGACGGTGACACGGGACGGTGACGGTGACACGGGACGGTGACGGTGACACGGGACAGGGACGGGGACAGTGACACGGGATGGGGACGGGGACCGGGACGGTGACACGGGACGGGGACGGTGACACGGGACGGTGACGGTGACACGGGACGGTGACGGTGACACGGGACAGGGACGGGGACAGTGACACGGGACGTGGACGGTGACACAGGACGGGGATGGGGGCGGTGACACGGGACGGGGACGGTGACACGGGACAGAGTCGGTGACACGGGACGGGGATGGGGACGGTGACACGGGACGGGGACGGTGACACGGGATTGGGTCAGTGACACAGGACAGGGACGGGGACACAGGACAGGGACTGTGACACGGGACGGAGACAGTAACATGGGACAGGGACGGTGACACGGGACGAGGACGATGACACCCGGGACAGGGACGGTGACACAGGATGGCGACGGGGGCGATGACACGGGACAGGGACGGGGACGGTGACACGGGACGGGGACGGTGTCACGGGATTGGGTCGGTGACACAGGACAGGGACGGTGACACTGGATGGGGATGGTGACACGGGACGGGGACGGTGACATGAGACAGGGACCGTGACACGGGACGGGGACGGAGACAGGGACACGGGATTGGGTCGGTGACACAGGGGGGAAGGTGACTATGGGGATGGTGACATGGGACGGGGACAGTGAGACAGGACGGGGACAGTGATAGAGGACGAGGACGTTGACACGGGACAGGGAGGTTGACACAGGATTGGGTCATTGACACGGGACAGGGAAGTTGATATGGGATTGGGTCGGTAACACGGGACGGGGTCGGTGACACAGGACAGGGACGGTGACACAGGACGGGGACGGTGAAACGGGATTGGGTCGGTGACACAGGATGGGGACGGTGATATGGGACGGGGACGGGGACGGTGACACGGGACGGGGACGGTGACACGGGATGGGGACGGTGATAGGGGACGGTGACACGGGACAGGGACAGTGACACGGGTTTGGGTCGGTGACACAGGACGGGAACGGTGATAAAGGACGGGGACGGTGACACGGGACGGGGACGGTGACACGGGATGGGGACGGGGACGGTGACATGGGATGGGGACGATGACACGGGATGGGAACATGGACGGTGACACAGGACGGGGACGTTGACACGGGATTGGGTCGGTAACAGGGGACAGGGACGGTGACACGGGACGGGGACAGGGACGGTGACACGGGACAGGTACGGTGACACGGGATGGGGACGGTGAAACGAGATGGGGACGGTGACACAGGACGGGGACGGTGACACGGGACGGGGACGGGGACGTTGACGGTGACATGGGACGGGGTCGGCGACAAGGGACAGGGATGGTGACACAGGACGGGGACGGTGACACAGGACAGAGACGGTGACACAGGATTGGGTCGGTGACACAGGACAGGGATGGGGACACAGGACAGGGACGATGACACGGGACAGAGACGGTGACACAGGACAGGGACAGTGACACGGAACGGAGACAGTAACACGGGACAGGGACGGTGACACGGGACGGGGACGGTGACACGGGACGGGGACGGTGACACAGGACGGGGACGGTGACACGGGATGGGGACGGGGACAATGACACGGGATGGGGACGGGGACCGGGACGGTGACACGGGACGGGGACGGTGACACGGGACGGTGACGGTGACACGGGACAGGGACGGGGACAGTGACACGGGACGTGGACGGTGACACGGGACAGGGACGGTGACACGGGATGGGGACGGGGACGGTGACATGGGACAGGGACGGGGACAGTGACACGGGACGTGGAAGGTGACACGGGACAGGGACGGGGATGGTGACACGGGACGTGGACGGTGATACGGGACAGGGCCGTAGACACGGGATGGGGACGGTGACATGGGACAGGGACGGGGAAGGTGACACGGGACAGGGAGGGTGACACGGGACGGAGACGGTGACACAGGACAGGGACGGTGACACGGGACGGAGATGGTAACACGGGACAGGGACGGTGACACAGGACGGGGACGGTGACACGGGACAGAGACGGTGACACAGGACGGGGATGGGGGCGGTGACACGGGACGGGGACGGTGACACGGGACAGAGACGGTGACACGGGACGGGGATGGGGACGGTGACACGGGACGGGGACGGTGACACGGGATTGGGTCAGTGACACAGGACAGGGACGGGGACACAGGACAGGGACTGTGACACGGGACGGAGACGGTGACACAGGACAGGGACGGTGACACGGAACGGAGACAGTAACATGGGACAGGGACGGTGACACGGGACGAGGACGATGACACCCGGGACAGGGACGGTGACACAGGATGGCGACGGGGGCGATGACACGGGACAGGGACGGGGACAGTGACACGGGACGGGGACGGTGTCACGGGATTGGGTCGGTGACACAGGACAGGGACGGTGACACTGGATGGGGACGGTGACACGGGACGGGGACGGTGACATGAGACAGGGACCGTGACACGGGACGGGGACGGAGACAGGGACACGGGATTGGGTCGGTGACACGGGGGGGAAGGTGACTATGGGGATGGCGACATGGGACGGGGACAGTGAGACAGGACGGGGACAGTGATAGAGGACGAGGACGTTGACACGGGACAGGGAGGTTGACACAGGATTGGGTCATTGACACGGGACAGGGAAGTTGACATGGGATTGGGTCGGTAACACGGGACGGGGTCGGTGACACAGGACAGGGACGGTGACACAGGATGGGGACGGTGAAACGGGATTGGGTCGGTGACACAGGATGGGGACGGTGATATGGGATGGGGACGGGGACGGTGACACGGGACGGGGACGGTGACACGGGATGGGGACGGTGATAGGGGACGGTGACACGGGACAGGGACAGTGACACGGGTTTGGGTCGGTGACACAGGACGGGAACGGTGATAAAGGACGGGGACGGTGACACGGGATGGGGACGGTGACACGGGATGGGGACGGGGACGGTGACATGGGATGGGGACGATGACACGGGATGGGAACATGGACGGTGACACAGGACGGGGACGTTGACACGGGATTGGGTCGGTAACAGGGGACAGGGACAGTGACACGGGACGGGGACAGGGACGGTGACACGGGACAGGTACGGTGACACGGGATGGGGACGGTGACACGAGATGGGGACGGTGACACAGGATGGGGACGGTGACACGGGATTGGGTCAGTGACACAGGACAGGGACGGGGACACAGGACAGGGACGGTGACACGGGACGGAGACGGTGACACAGGACGGGGATGGTGACACAGGACAGGGACGGTGACACGGGACGGGGACGAGGACGATGACACGGGACGGGGACGGTGACACAAGATGGCGACGGGAGCGATGACACGGGACAGGGACGGGGACAGTGACACGGGACGGGGACGGTGACACGGGATTGGGTCGGTGACATAGGACAGGGACGGGGACACAGGACAGGGACGGTGACACGGGACGGAGACGGTGACACAGGACAGGGACTGTGACACAGGATGGGGATGGTGACACGGGACGGGGACGGGGACGGTGACACGGGACGGGGACGGTGACACGGGACGGGGACGGTGACATGAGACAGGGACCGTGACACGGGACGGGGACGGAGACAGGGACACGGGATTGGGTCGGTGACACGGGGGGGAAGGTGACTACGGGGATGATGACATGGGACGGGGACAGTGAGACAGGACGGGGACGGTGATAGAGGACGAGGACGGTGACACGGGACAGGGAGGTTGACACAGGATTGGGTCATTGACACGGGACAGGGACGTTGACATGGGATTGGGTCGGTAACACGGGACGGGGTCGGTGACACAGGACAGGGACGGTGACATGGGACGGGGACGGTGAAACGGGATTGGGTCGGTGACACAGGATGGGGACGGTGATAGGGGACGGGGACGGGGACGGTGACACGGGACGGGGACGGTGACACGGGATGGGGACGGTGACACAGGATTGGGTCGGAGACACAGGATGGGGACAGAGATACGGGAAGGGGACAGGGATGTTGACACGAGACGGGGACGGTGACACGAGATAGGGACGGTGACACGGGACGGGGACGGTGACACGAGACGGGGATGGGGACACGGGAAGGGGATGGTGACACGGGACGGGGACGGTGAAACGGGACGGGAACGGTGACACGAGACGGGGATGGGGACACGGGAAGGGGATGGTGACATGGGATGGGGACAGTGACACGGGACGTGGATGGTGACACGAGACGGGGACGGTGACATGAGACGGTGACGGTGACATGAGACGGTGACGGTGACACGAGACGGGGACGGTGACATGAGACGGGGACGGGGACACAGGACAGGGATGGTGACACGGGACGGAGACGGTAACACGGGACGGGGACGGTGACACTGGACGGGGACGGTGACACGGGACGGGGACGGTGACACAGTACGGGGATGGTGACATGGGATGGGGACGGGGACGGTGACACGGGTTTGGGACGGGGACCGGGATGGTGACACGGGATGGGGTCGGTTTCACGGGATGGAGACGCTGTCACGGGACGGGGACGGTGACACGGGACGGGGACGGTGAAACGGGATGGGGACCATGACACGGGATGGGGACGGTGACACTGGATGGGGACGGTGACACGGGACGGGGCTGGTGACACGGGACGGGGACGGTGACACGGGATGGGGACCGTGACACGGGACGGGGACCGTGAAACGGGACGGGTTCGGTGACACGGGACGGGGCTGGTGACACGGGACGGGGACGGTGACACGGGACGGGGCTGGTGACACGGGACGGGGACGGTGACACGGGACGGGGCTGGTGACACGGGACGGGGACGATGACACGGGATGGGGCTGGTGACACGGGACGGGGATGGTGACAGGGGATGGGGCTGGTGACATGGGACGGGGACGGTAACACGGGACGGGGACGGTGATACTGGACGGGGATGGGGGCGGTGACACGAGACGGGGATGGTGACACGGGACAGGGACGGTGATACGGGATGGGGACGGTGACACGGGATGGGGACGGTGACACGGGACGGGGACGGTGACATGGGATTGGTTCGGTGACACGGGACAGGGTCTGTGACACAGGACGGGGACGGTGACACGGGACGGGGACGGTTACATGGGATTGGGTCGGTGACACTGGACGGGGACGGTGACACGGGACGGGGATGGTGACACGGGGCGGGCTCGGTGACACAGGACGGGGACGGTGACACGGGACAGGGTCGGTGACATGGGACGCGTCGGTGACATGGGACGCGTCGGTGACACGGGACGGGGACGGAGACACGGGATTGGGTCTGTGACATGGGACGGGGACGGTGACACGAGACGGGGACTGTGACACGGGATTGGGTTGGTGACACGGGACAGGGACGGTGACACGGGATTGGGTCGGTGAAACGGGACGGGGACGGTGACACGGGATTGGGTCGGTGACATGGGACGTTGACAGTGACTTGGGACAGGGACGGTGACACGGGATGGGGACGGTGACACGGGATGGGGACGGTGACATGGGACGGGGACGGTGACATGGGATTGGTTCGGTGACACGGGACAGTGTCCGTGACACATGACGGGGACGGTGACATGGGACGGGGACGGTTACACGGGATTGGGTCGGTGACACAGGACGGGGATGGTGACACGGGATGGGGATGGTGACACAGGACGGGGACGGGGACGGGGACAGGGACACGGGACGGGGACGAGGACGATGACACGGGACGGGGACGGTGACACAAGATGGCGACGGGGGCGATGACACGGGACAGGGACGGGGACAGTGACACGGGACGGGGACGGTGACACGGGATTGGGTCGGTGACATAGGACAGGGACGGGGACACAGGGCAGGGACGGTGACACGGGACGGAGACGGTGACACAGGACAGGGACTGTGACACAGGATGGGGATGGTGACACGGGACGGGGACGGGGACGGTGACACGGGACGGGGACGGTGACACGGGATTGGGTCGGTGACACAGGACAGGAACGGTGACACTGGATGGGGACGGTGACACGGGACGGGGACGGTGACATGAGACAGGGACCGTGACACGGGACGGGGACGGAGACAGGGACACGGGATTGGGTCGGTGACACGGGGGGGAAGGTGACTACGGGGATGATGACATGGGACGGGGACAGTGAGACAGGACGGGGACGGTGATAGAGGACGAGGACGGTGACACGGGACAGGGAGGTTGACACAGGATTGGGTCATTGACACGGGACAGGGACGTTGACATGGGATTGGGTCGGTAACACGGGACGGGGTCGGTGACACAGGACAGGGACGGTGACATGGGACGGGGACGGTGAAACGGGATTGGGTCGGTGACACAGGATGGGGACGGTGATAGGGGACGGGGACGGGGACGGTGACACGGGACGGGGACGGTGACACGGGATGGGGACGGTGACACAGGATGGGGACAGTGACACGGGATTGGGTCGGAGACACAGGATGGGGACAGAGATACGGGAAGGGGACAGGGATGTTGACACGAGACGGGGACGGTGACACGGGACGGGGACGGTGACACGGGACGGGGACGGTGACACGGGACGGGGATGGGGACACGGGAAGGGGATGGTGACACGGGACGGGGACGGTGAAACGGGACGGGAACGGTGACACGAGACGGGGACGGTGACATGGGATGGGGACAGTGACACGGGACGTGGATGGTGACACGAGACGGGGACGGTGACATGAGACGGTGACGGTGACATGAGACGGTGACGGTGACACGAGACGGGGACGGTGACATGAGACGGGGACGGGGACACAGGACAGGGATGGTGACACGGGACGGAGACGGTAACACGGGACGGGGACGGTGACACTGGACGGGGACGGTGACACGGGACGGGGACGGTGACACAGTACGGGGATGGTGACATGGGATGGGGACGGGGACGGTGACACGGGTTTGGGACGGGGACCGGGATGGTGACACGGGATGGGGTCGGTTTCACGGGATGGAGACGCTGTCACGGGACGGGGACGGTGACACGGGACGGGGACGGTGAAACGGGATGGGGACCATGACACGGGATGGGGACGGTGACACGGGATGGGGACGGTGACACGGGACGGGGCTGGTGACACGGGACGGGGACGGTGACACGGGATGGGGACCGTGACACGGGACGGGGACCGTGAAACGGGACGGGTTCGGTGACACGGGACGGGGCTGGTGACACGGGACGGGGACGGTGACACGGGACGGGGCTGGTGACACGGGACGGGGACGGTGACACGGGACGGGGCTGGTGACACGGGACGGGGACGATGACACGGGATGGGGCTGGTGACACGGGACGGGGATGGTGACAGGGGATGGGGCTGGTGACATGGGACGGGGACGGTAACACGGGACGGGGACGGTGATACTGGACGGGGATGGGGGCGGTGACACGAGACGGGGATGGTGACACGGGACAGGGACGGTGATACGGGATGGGGACGGTGACACGGGATGGGGACGGTGACACGGGACGGGGACGGTGACATGGGATTGGTTCAGTGACACGGGACAGGGTCTGTGACACAGGACGGGGACGGTGACACGGGACGGGGACGGTTACATGGGATTGGGTCGGTGACACTGGACGGGGACGGTGACACGGGACGGGGATGGTGACACGGGGCGGGCTCGGTGACACAGGACGGGGACGGTGACACGGGACAGGGTCGGTGACATGGGACGCGTCGGTGACATGGGACGCGTCGGTGACACGGGACGGGGACGGAGACACGGGATTGGGTCTGTGACATGGGACGGGGACGGTGACATGGGACGGGGGCAGTGACACGGGATGGGGACGGTGACACGGGATGGGGACGGTGACACGAGATGGGGACGGTGACACGGGACGGGGACGGTGACACGGGATGGGGACCGTGACACGGGACGGGGACCGTGAAACGGGACGGGTTCGGTGACACGGGACGGGGCTGGTGACACGGGACGGGGACGGTGACACGGGACGGGGCTGGTGACACGGGACGGGGACGGTGACACGAGACGGGGCCGGTGACACGGGACGGGGACGATGACACGGGATGGGGCTGGTGACACGGGACGGGGATGGTGACAGGGGATGGGGCTGGTGACATGGGACGGGGACGGTGACATGGGACGGGGACGGTGACACGGGACGGGGACGGGGACGGTGACACGGGATGGAGATGGTGACACGGGACAGGGACGGTGTCACGGGACGTGGATGGGGACGGTGACACGGGATGGGGACGGTGACACGGGACGGGGACGGTGACATGGGATTGGGTTGGTGACACGGGACAGGGACGGTGACACGGGATTGGGTCGGTGAAACGGGACGGGGACGGTGACACGGGATTGGGTCGGTGACATGGGACGTTGACAGTGACTTGGGACAGGGACGGTGACACGGGATGGGGACGGTGACACGGGATGGGGACGGTGACATGGGATGGGGACGGTGACATGGGATTGGTTCGGTGACACGGGACAGTGTCCGTGACACATGACGGGGACGGTGACATGGGACGGGGACGGTTACACGGGATTGGGTCGGTGACACAGGACGGGGATGGTGACACGGGATGGGGATGGTGACACAGGACGGGGACGGGGACGGGGACAGGGACACGGGACGGGGACGGGGACGGTGACACGAGACGGGGTCGGTGACATGAGACGGGGACGGTGACACGGGACGGGGACAGTGACATGGGACAGGAGTGGTGACACGAGATGGGGACGGTGACATGGGCCGGGGACGGTGACACGAGACGGGGATGGAGATAGGGGAAGTGAACGGTGACACGGGATGGGGACGGTGACACGGGACAGGGATGGTGACACGAGACGGGGACGGTGACACAGGGCAGGGACGGGGTCAGGGACACGGGATTGGGTCAGTGACACGGGACGGGGACGGTGACAATGGGGATGGTGACATGGGACGGGACTGTGACACAGGACAGGGACAGTGATAGAGGACGAGGACGGTGACACGGGACGAGGACGGTGACATGGGATTGGGTCGGTGACACGGGACGGGGAAGGTGACAATGGGGATGGTGACATGGGACGGGGACTGTGACACAGGACAGGGACAGTGATAGAGGACGATGACGGTGACACGGGACAGGGACGTTGACACGGGATTGGGTCGGTGACACGGGACGAGGACGGTGACACGAGATTGGGTCGGTGACTCGGGACGGGGACGTTAACACGGGATTGGGTCGGTGACACGGGACGGGGATGGTGACACGGGACGGGGACGATGACACGGGATTGGGTCGGTGACACGGGACGGGGACGGTGACATGGGATGCGGCTGGTGACACGGGATGGGGCTGGTGACATGGGACGGGGACGGTGACACGGGATTGGGTCTGTGACACATAACGGGGACGGTGACACGAGACAGGGACGGGGACACGGAACGGGGACGGGGACGGTGACACGGGACAGGGAGGGTGACACGGGACGGAGACGGTGACACAGGACAGGGACGGTGACACGGGACGGAGACGGTTACATGGGACAGGGACGGTGACACTGGACGGGGACGGTGACACAGGATGTGGACGGTGACACAGGACGGGGATGGTGACGCAGGATGGGGACGGGGACGGTGACCAGGGATGGGGGCGGTGTCTGTGACACGGGACGGGGACGGGGACGGCGACACGATACGGGGATGGGGTGGTGACAAAGGACAGGGATGGTGACACGAGATGGGGACGATGACACGAGACAGGGATGGTGACATGGGATGGGGACGGTGACACGGGATTGGGACGGTGACACAGGACGGGGACGGGGACGGGGACAGGGACACGGGACGGGGACAGGGACGGTGACACGGGACGGGGACGGTGACACGAGACGGGGACGGTGACACGGGACGGGGACAGTGACATGGGACAGGAGTGGTGACACCGAGATGGGGACGGTGACACGGGCCGGGGACGGTGACACGAGACGGGGACGGAGATAGGGGAAGTGAACGGTGACACGGGACGGCGACGGTGACACGGGACAGGGGACGGTGACACGGGACGGAGACGGTAACATGGGACAGGGCCGGTGACATTGGACGGGGATGGTGACACAGGATGGGGACGGGGACGGTGACAAGGGATGGGGACGGGGTCTGTGACACGGGACGGGGACGGGGACGGTGACACGATACGGGGATGGGGTGGTGACAAAGGACAGGGACGGTGATACGAGACGGGGACTTTGACACGGGACAGGGACGTTGACACGGGATGGGGACGGGGACGGTGACACGGGACGGGAATGGGGACGGTGACACGGGACGGGGACGGTGACACGGGACGGGGACGGGGGCTGTGACATAGGACATGGATGGTGACACGGGACGGGGATGGTGACACAGGACGGGGATGGTGACACAGGATGAGGACGGGGACGGTGACATGGGATGGGGACGGGGACAGGGACCGGGATGGTGACACGGGACGGGGTCGGTGTCACGGGACGGGGACGGTGTCACGGGATGGGGAGGGGGATGGTGACACGGGACCGGGACGGTGACACAGGATGGGGACGGGAACGGTGACACGGGACGGGGTCGATGACACGGGATGGGGACGGGGTCTGTGACACGGGACGGCGACGGGGACAGGGACACGGGACGGGGACGGGGACGGTGACAAGAGATGGGGATGGTGACACAGGACAGGGACGGTGACACAGGACGGGGACGGTGACACAGGACGGGGACGGTGACACGAGACGGGGATGGTGACACGAGATGGGGACGGTGACACAGGACGAGGATGTTGACACGAGACGGCGACGGTGACACGAGATGGGGACGGTGACACAGGACGGGGACAGGTACACGGGAAGGGGACGGGGACGGTGACACGAGACGGGGACGGTGACACGAGATGGGGACGGTGACACGAGATGGGGACGGTGACACAGGACGGGGACAGGTACACGGGAAGGGGACGGGGACGGTGACACGGGACAGGGAGGGTGACACGGGACGGAGACGGTGACACAGGACAGGGACGGTGACACGGGACGGAGACGGTAACATGGGACAGGGACGGTGACACTGGACGGGGACGGTGACACAGGATGTGGACGGTGACACAGGACGGGGATGGTGACACAGGATGGGGACGGGGACGGTGACAAGGGATGGGGACGGGGTCTGTGACACGTGACGGGGACGGGGACGGTGACACGATACGGGGATGGGTTGGTGACAAAGGACAGGGACGGTGACACGAGACGGGGACTTTGACACGGGACAGGGACGTTGACATGGGATGGGGACGGGGACGGTGACACGGGATGGGGATGGTGACACAGGACGGGGACGGGGACGGGGACAGGGACACGGGACGGGGACAGGGACGGTGACACGAGACGGGGACGGTGACATGAGACGGGGACGGTGACACGGGACGGGGACAGTGACATGGGACAGGAGTGGTGACACCGAGATGGGGACGGTGACACGGGCCGGGGACGGTGACACGAGACGGGGACGGAGATAGGGGAAGTGAACGGTGACACGGGACGGTGACGGTGACACGGGACAGGGACGGTGACATGGGACGGAGACGGTAACATGGGACAGGGACGGTGACACTGGACGGGGATGGTGACACAGGATGGGGACGGGGACGGTGACAAGAGATGGGGATGGTGACACAGGACAGGGACGGTGACACAGGACGGGGACGGTGACAAAGGACAGGGACGGTGACACGAGACGGGGACTTTGACACGGGACAGGGACGTTGACACGGGATGGGGACGGGGACGGTGACACGGGACGGGAATGGGGACGGTGACACGGGACGGGGACGGTGACACGGGACGGGGACGGGGGCGGTGACATAGGACATGGATGGTGACACGGGACGGGGATGGTGACACAGGACGGGGACGGTGAAACAGGACGGGGATGGTGACACAGGATGAGGACGGGGACGGTGACATGGGATGGGGACGGGGACAGGGACCGGGATGGTGACACGGGACGGGGTCGGTGTCACGGGACGGGGACGGTGTCACGGGATGGGGAGGGGGATGGTGACACGGGACCGGGACGGTGACACAGGATGGGGACGGGAACGGTGACACGGGACGGGGACGATGACACGGGATGGGGACGGGGTCTGTGACACGGGACGGCGACGGGGACAGGGACACGGGACGGGGACGGGGACGGTGACAAGAGATGGGGATGGTGACACAGGACAGGGACGGTGACACAGGACGGGGACGGTGACACAGGACGGGGACGGTGACACGAGACGGGGATGGTGACACGAGATGGGGACGGTGACACAGGACGAGGATGTTGACACGAGACGGCGACGGTGACACGAGATGGGGACGGTGATACAGGACGGGGACAGGTACACGGGAAGGGGACGGGGACGGTGACATGAGACGGGGACGGTGACACAGGGCAGGGACGGGGTCAGGGACACGGGATTGGGTCAGTGACACGGGACGGGGACGGTGACAATGGGGATGGTGACATGGGACGGGACTGTGACACAGGACAGGGACAGTGATAGAGGACGAGGACGGTGACACGGGACGAGGACGGTGACATGGGATTGGGTCGGTGACACGGGACGGGGAAGGTGACAATGGGGATGGTGACATGGGACGGGGACTGTGACACAGGACAGGGACAGTGATAGAGGACGATGACGGTGACACGGGACAGGGACGTTGACACGGGATTGGGTCGGTGACACGGGACGAGGACGGTGACACGAGATTGGGTCGGTGACTCGGGACGGGGACGTTAACACGGGATTGGGTCGGTGACACGGGACGGGGATGGTGACACGGGATGGGGACGGTGACACGGGATTGGGTCGGTGACACGGGACGGGGACGGTGACATGGGATGCGGCTGGTGACACGGGATGGGGCTGGTGACATGGGACGGGGACGGTGACACGGGATTGGGTCTGTGACACATAACGGGGACGGTGACACGAGACAGGGACGGGGACACGGAACGGGGACGGGGACGGTGACACGGGACAGGGAGGGTGACACGGGACGGAGACGGTGACACAGGACAGGGACGGTGACACGGGACGGAGACGGTAACATGGGACAGGGACGGTGACACTGGACGGGGACGGTGACACAGGATGTGGACGGTGACACAGGACGGGGATGGTGACGCAGGATGGGGACGGGGACGGTGACCAGGGATGGGGGCGGTGTCTGTGACACGGGACGGGGACGGGGACGGCGACACGATACGGGGATGGGGTGGTGACAAAGGACAGGGACGGTGACACGAGACGGGGACTTTGACACGGGACAGGGATGTTGACATGGGATGGGGACGGGGACGGTGACACGGGATGGGGATGGTGACACAGGACGGGGACGGGGACGGGGACAGGGACACGGGACGGGGACAGGGACGGTGACACGAGACGGGGACGGTGACATGAGACGGGGACGGTGACACGGGACGGGGACAGTGACATGGGACAGGAGTGGTGACACCGAGATGGGGACGGTGACACGGGCCGGGGACGGTGACACGAGACGGGGACGGAGATAGGGGAAGTGAACGGTGACACGGGACGGCGACGGTGACACGGGACAGGGACGGTGACACGGGACGGAGACGGTAACATGGGACAGGGCCGGTGACATTGGACGGGGATGGTGACACAGGATGGGGACGGGGACGGTGACAAGGGATGGGGACGGGGTCTGTGACACGGGACGGGGACGGGGACGGTGACACGATACGGGGATGGGGTGGTGACAAAGGACAGGGACGGTGATACGAGACGGGGACTTTGACACGGGACAGGGACGTTGACACGGGATGGGGACGGGGACGGTGACACGGGACGGGAATGGGGACGGTGACACGGGACGGGGACGGTGACACGGGACGGGGACGGGGGCTGTGACATAGGACATGGATGGTGACACGGGACGGGGATGGTGACACAGGACGGGGACGGTGAAACAGGACGGGGATGGTGACACAGGATGAGGACGGGGACGGTGACATGGGATGGGGACGGGGACAGGGACCGGGATGGTGACACGGGACGGGGTCGGTGTCACGGGACGGGGACGGTGTCATGGGATGGGGAGGGGGATGGTGACACGGGACCGGGACGGTGACACAGGATGGGGACGGGAACGGTGACACGGGACGGGGTCGATGACACGGGATGGGGACGGGGTCTGTGACACGGGACGGCGACGGGGACAGGGACACGGGACGGGGACGGGGACGGTGACAAGAGATGGGGACGGTGACACAGGACAGGGACGGTGACACAGGACGGGGACGGTGACACAGGACGGGGACGGTGACACGAGACGGGGATGGTGACACGAGATGGGGACGGTGACACAGGACGAGGATGTTGACACGAGACGGCGACGGTGACACGAGATGGGGACGGTGACACTGGACGGGGACAGGTACACGGGAAGGGGACGGGGACGGTGACACGAGACGGGGACGGTGACACGAGATGGGGACGGTGACACGAGATGGGGACGGTGACACAGGACGGGGACAGGTACACGGGAAGGGGACGGGGACGGTGACACGGGACAGGGAGGGTGACACGGGACAAGGATGGTGACACAGGACTGGGACGGTGACACGGGACGGAGACGGTAACATGGGACAGGGACGGTGACACTGGACGGGGACGGTGACACAGGATGTGGACGGTGACACAGGACGGGGATGGTGACACAGGATGGGGACGGGGACGGTGACAAGGGATGGGGACGGGGTCTGTGACACGTGACGGGGACGGGGACGGTGACACGATACGGGGATGGGGTGGTGACAAAGGACAGGGACGGTGACACGAGACGGGGACTTTGACACGGGACAGGGACGTTGACATGGGATGGGGACGGGGACGGTGACACGGGATGGGGATGGTGACACAGGACGGGGACGGGGACGGGGACAGGGACACGGGACGGGGACAGGGACGGTGACACGAGACGGGGACGGTGACATGAGACGGGGACGGTGACACGGGACGGGGACAGTGACATGGGACAGGAGTGGTGACACCGAGATGGGGACGGTGACACGGGCCGGGGACGGTGACACGAGACGGGGACGGAGATAGGGGAAGTGAACGGTGACACGGGACGGTGACGGTGACACGGGACAGGGACGGTGACATGGGACGGAGACGGTAACATGGGACAGGGACGGTGACACTGGACGGGGATGGTGACACAGGATGGGGACGGGGACGGTGACAAGAGATGGGGATGGTGACACAGGACAGGGACGGTGACACAGGACGGGGACGGTGACAAAGGACAGGGACGGTGACACGAGACGGGGACTTTGACACGGGACAGGGACGTTGACACGGGATGGGGACGGGGACGGTGACACGGGACGGGAATGGGGACGGTGACACGGGACGGGGACGGTGACACGGGACGGGGACGGGGGCGGTGACATAGGACATGGATGGTGACACGGGACGGGGATGGTGACACAGGACGGGGACGGTGAAACAGGACGGGGATGGTGACACAGGATGAGGACGGGGACGGTGACATGGGATGGGGACGGGGACAGGGACCGGGATGGTGACACGGGACGGGGTCGGTGTCACGGGACGGGGACGGTGTCACGGGATGGGGAGGGGGATGGTGACACGGGACCGGGACGGTGACACAGGATGGGGACGGGAACGGTGACACGGGACGGGGACGATGACACGGGATGGGGACGGGGTCTGTGACACGGGACGGCGACGGGGACAGGGACACGGGACGGGGACGGGGACGGTGACAAGAGATGGGGATGGTGACACAGGACAGGGACGGTGACACAGGACGGGGACGGTGACACAGGACGGGGACGGTGACACGAGACGGGGATGGTGACACGAGATGGGGACGGTGACACAGGACGAGGATGTTGACACGAGACGGCGACGGTGACACGAGATGGGGACGGTGATACAGGACGGGGACAGGTACACGGGAAGGGGACGGGGACGGTGACATGAGACGGGGACGGTGACACGAGACGGGGACGGTGACACGAGATGGGGACGGTGACACGAGACGGGGACGGTGACACGAGACGGGGACGGTGACACGAGATGGGGACGGTGACACAGGACGGGGACAGGTACACGGGAAGGGGACGGGGACGGTGACACGGGACAGGGAGGGTGACACGGGACGGAGACGGTGACACAGGACAGGGACGGTGACACGGGACGGAGACGGTAACATGGGACAGGGACGGTGACACTGGACGGGGACGGTGACACAGGATGTGGACGGTGACACAGGACGGGGATGGTGACACAGGATGGGGACGGGGACGGTGACAAGGGATGGGGACGGGGTCTGTGACACGTGACGGGGACGGGGACGGTGACACGATACGGGGATGGGGTGGTGACAAAGGACAGGGACGGTGACACGAGACGGGGACTTTGACACGGGACAGGGACGTTGACATGGGATGGGGACGGGGACGGTGACACGGGATGGGGACGGGGACGGTGACACGGGACGGGAATGGGGACGGTGACACGGGACGGGGATGGGGTGGTGACAAAGGACAGGGACGGTGACACGAGACGGGGACTTTGACACGGGACAGGGATGTTGACATGGGATGGGGACGGGGACGGTGACACGGGATGGGGATGGTGACACAGGACGGGGACGGGGACGGGGACAGGGACACGGGACGGGGACAGGGACGGTGACACGAGACGGGGACGGTGACATGAGACGGGGACGGTGACACGGGACGGGGACAGTGACATGGGACAGGAGTGGTGCCACCGAGATGGGGACGGTGACACGGGCCGGGGACGGTGACACGAGACGGGGACGGAGATAGGGGAAGTGAACGGTGACACGGGACGGTGACGGTGACACGGGACAGGGACGGTGACATGGGACGGAGACGGTAACATGGGACAGGGACGGTGACACTGGACGGGGATGGTGACACAGGATGGGGACGGGGACGGTGACAAGAGATGGGGATGGTGACACAGGACAGGGGACGGTGACACAGGACGGGGACGGTGACAAAGGACAGGGACGGTGACACGAGACGGGGACTTTGACACGGGACAGGGACGTTGACACGGGATGGGGACGGGGACGGTGACACGGGACGGGAATGGGGACGGTGACACGGGACGGGGACGGTGACACGGGACGGGGACGGGGGCGGTGACATAGGACATGGATGGTGACACGGGACGGGGATGGTGACACAGGACGGGGACGGTGAAACAGGACGGGGATGGTGACACAGGATGAGGACGGGGACGGTGACATGGGATGGGGACGGGGACAGGGACCGGGATGGTGACACGGGACGGGGTCGGTGTCACGGGACGGGGACGGTGTCACGGGATGGGGAGGGGGATGGTGACACGGGACCGGGACGGTGACACAGGATGGGGACGGGAACGGTGACACGGGACGGGGACGATGACACGGGATGGGGACGGGGTCTGTGACACGGGACGGCGACGGGGACAGGGACACGGGACGGGGACGGGGACGGTGACAAGAGATGGGGATGGTGACACAGGACAGGGACGGTGACACAGGACGGGGACGGTGACACAGGACGGGGACGGTGACACGAGACGGGGATGGTGACACGAGATGGGGACGGTGACACAGGACGAGGATGTTGACACGAGACGGCGACGGTGACACGAGATGGGGACGGTGACACAGGACGGGGACAGGTACACGGGAAGGGGACGGGGACGGTGACATGAGACGGGGACGGTGACACGAGACGGGGACGGTGACACGAGATGGGGACGGTGACACGAGACGGGGACGGTGACACGAGACGGGGACGGTGACACGGGACAGGGACGGGGACGGTGACACGGGACAGGGAGGGTGACACGGGACGGAGACAGTGACACAGGACAGGGACGGTGACACGGGACGGAGACGGTAACATGGGACAGGGACGGTGACACTGGACGGGGACGGTGACACAGGATGTGGACGGTGACACAGGATGGGGATGGTGACACAGGATGGGGACGGGGACGGTGACAAGGGATGGGGACGGGGTCTGTGACACGGGACGGGGACGGGGACGGCGACACGATACGGGGATGGGGTGGTGACAAAGGACAGGGACGGTGACACGAGACGGGGACTTTGACACGGGACAGGGACGTTGACATGGGATGGGGACGGGGACGGTGTCACGGGATGGGGATGGTGACACAGGACGGGGACGGGGACGGGGACAGGGACACGGGACGGGGACAGGGACGGTGACACGAGACGGGGACGGTGACATGAGACGGGGACGGTGACACGGGACGGGGACAGTGACATGGGACAGGAGTGGTGACACCGAGATGGGGACGGTGACACGGGCCGGGGACGGTGACACGAGACGGGGACGGAGATAGGGGAAGTGAACGGTGACACGGGACGGCGACGGTGACACGGGACAGGGACGGTGACACGGAACGGAGACGGTAACATGGGACAGGGACGATGACACTGGACGGGGATGGTGACACAGGATGGGGACGGGGACGGTGACAAGGGATGGGGACGGGGTCTGTGACACGGGACGGGGACGGGGACGGTGACACGATACGGAGATGGGGTGGTGACAAAGGACAGGGACGGTGACACGAGAAGGGGACTTTGACACGGGACAGGGACGTTGACACGGGATGGGGACGGGGACGGTGACACGGGACGGGAATGGGGACGGTGACACGGGACGGGGACGGTGACACGGGACGGGGACGGGGGCGGTGACATAGGACATGGATGGTGACACGGGACGGGGATGGTGACACAGGACGGGGACGGTGAAACAGGACGGGGATGGTGACACAGGATGGGGACGGGGACGGTGACAAGGGATGGGGACGGGGTTTGTGACACGGGACGGGGACGGGGACGGCGACACGATACGGGGATGGGGTGGTGACAAAGGACAGGGACGGTGACACGAGACGGGGACTTTGACACAGGACAGGGACGTTGACATGGGATGGGGACGGGGACGGTGTCACGGGATGGGGATGGTGACACAGGACGGGGACGGGGACGGGGACAGGGACACGGGACGGGGACAGGGACGGTGACACGAGACGGGGACGGTGACATGAGACGGGGACGGTGACACGGGACGGGGACAGTGACATGGGACAGGAGTGGTGACACCGAGATGGGGACGGTGACACGGGCCGGGGACGGTGACACGAGACGGGGACGGAGATAGGGGAAGTGAACGGTGACACGGGACGGCGACGGTGACACGGGACAGGGACGGAGACGGTAACATGGGACAGGGATGGTGACACTGGACGGGGATGGTGACACAGGATGGGGACGGGGACGGTGACAAGGGATGGGGACGGGGTCTGTGACACGGGACGGGGACGGGGACGGTGACACGATACGGGGATGGGGTGGTGACAAAGGACAGGGACGGTGACACGAGACGGGGACTTTGACACGGGACAGGGACGTTGACACGGGATGGGGACGGGGACGGTGACACGGGACGGGAATGGGGACGGTGACACGGGACGGGGACGGTGACACGGGACGGGGACGGGGGCGGTGACATAGGACATGGATGGTGACACGGGACGGGGATGGTGACACAGGACGGGGACGGTGAAACAGGACGGGGATGGTGACACAGGATGAGGACGGGGACGGTGACATGGGATGGGGACGGGGACAGGGACCGGGATGGTGACACGGGACGGGGTCGGTGTCACGGGACGGGGACGGTGTCACGGGATGGGGAGGGGGATGGTGACACGGGACCGGGACGGTGACACAGGATGGGGACGGGAACGGTGACACGGGACGGGGACGATGACACGGGATGGGGACGGGGTCTGTGACACGGGACGGCGACGGGGACAGGGACACGGGACGGGGACGGGGACGGTGACAAGAGATGGGGATGGTGACACAGGACAGGGACGGTGACACAGGACGGGGACGGTGACACAGGACGGGGACGGTGACACGAGACGGGGATGGTGACACGAGATGGGGACGGTGACACAGGACGAGGATGTTGACACGAGACGGCGACGGTGACACGAGATGGGGACGGTGACACAGGACGGGGACAGGTACACGGGAAGGGGACGGGGACGGTGACACGAGACGGGGACGGTGATACGAGACGGGGACGGTGACACGAGATGGGGACGGTGACACGAGACGGGGACGGTGACATGAGACGGGGATGGTGACACGAGACGGGGACGGTGACACGGGACGGGGACGGGGACGGTGACACGGGACAGGGAGGGTGACACGGGACGGAGACGGTGACACAGGACAGGGACGGTGACACGGGACGGAGACGGTAACATGGGACAGGGACGGTGACACTGGACGGGGACGGTGACACAGGATGTGGACGGTGACACAGGATGGGGATGGTGACACAGGATGGGGACGGGGACGGTGACAAGGGATGGGGACGGGGTCTGTGACACGGGACGGGGACGGGGACGGCGACACGATACGGGGATGGGGTGGTGACAAAGGACAGGGACGGTGACACGAGACGGGGACTTTGACACGGGACAGGGACGTTGACATGGGATGGGGACGGGGACGGTGTCACGGGATGGGGACGGGGACGGTGACACGGGACGGGAATGGGGACGGTGACACGGGACGGGGACGGTGACACGGGACGGGGACGGTGACACAGGATGGGGACGGGAACGGTGACACGGGACGGGGACGATGACACGGGATGGGGACGGGGTCTGTGACACGGGACGGCGACGGGGACAGGGACACGGGACGGGGACGGGGACGGTGACAAGAGATGGGGATGGTGACACAGGACAGGGACGGTGACACAGGACGGGGACGGTGACACAGGACGGGGACGGTGACACGGGACGGGGACGGTGACACGGGACGGGGACGGGGGCTGTGACATAGGACATGGATGGTGACACGGGACGGGGACGGTGAAACAGGACGGGGATGGTGACACAGGATGAGGACGGGGACGGTGACATGGGATGGGGACGGGGACAGGGACCGGGATGGTGACACGGGACGGGGTCGGTGTCACGGGACGGGGACGGTGTCACGGGATGGGGAGGGGGATGGTGACACGGGACCGGGACGGTGACACAGGATGGGGACGGGAACGGTGACACGGGACGGGGACGATGACACGGGATGGGGACGGGGTCTGTGACACGGGACGGCGACGGGGACAGGGACACGGGACGGGGACGGGGACGGTGACAAGAGATGGGGATGGTGACACAGGACAGGGACGGTGACACGAGACGGGGATGGTGACACGAGATGGGGACGGTGACACGAGACGGGGATGGTGACACAAGATGGGGACGGTGACACAGGACGGAGATAGGTACACGGGAAGGGGACGGGGACGGTGACACGAGACGGGGACGGTGACACGGGACGGGGACGGTGACACGGGACGGGAGTGGTGACACGAGATGGGGATGGTGACACGGGACGGGAATGGTGACACGAGACGGGGATGGGGACATGGGAAGGGGACGGTGACACGAGACGTGGACAGTGACACGAGACCGGGACGGTGACACCAGACGGGGACGGTGACACGGGACGGGGACGGGGATGGGGACGGTGACACGGGACAGGGAGGGTGACACGGGACGGAGATGGTGACACAGGACAGGGACGGTGCCACGGGACGGAGACGGTAACACGGGACAGGGACGGTGACACTGGACAGGGACGGTGACATGGGACGGGGACGGTGACACAGTACGGGGATGGTGACACAGGATGGGGACGGGGACGGTGACACGGAATGGGGACGGGGACTGGGATGGTGACACGGGACGGGGTCGGTGTCATGGGATGGGGATCGTGACACGAGATGGGGACGGTGACACAGGACGGGGATGGTGACACGGGACGGCGACGATGACACGAGATGGGGACGATGACACAGGACGGGGACAGGTACACGGGAAGGGGACGGGGACGGTGACACGAGACGGGGACGGTGACACGAGACGGGGACGGTGACACGGGACGGGGACGGTGACAAGGGACGGGAGTGGTGACACGAGATGGGGATGGTGACACGAGACGGGGATGAGGACATGGGAAGGGGACGGTGACACGAGACGTGGACAGTGACACGAGACCGGGACGGTGACACCAGACGGGGACGGTGACACGGGACGGGGACGGGGATGGGGACGGTGACACGGGACAGGGAGGGTGACACGGGACGGAGATGGTGACACAGGACAGGGACGGTGCCACGGGACGGAGACGGTAACACGGGACAGGGACGGTGACACTGGACAGGGACGGTGACATGGGACGGGGACGGTGACACAGTACGGGGATGGTGACACAGGATGGGGACGGGGACGGTGACACGGGATGGGGACGGGGACCGGGATGGTGACACGGGACGGGGTCGGTGTCATGGGATGGGGATCATGACACGAGATGGCGACGGTGACACAGGACGGGGATGGTGACACGAGACGGGGATGGTGACAAGAGACGGGGACGGTGACACAGGACGAGGACGTTGACACGAGATGGCGACGGTGACACGAGACGGGGACGGTGACACAGGATGGGGACTGTGACACGGGACGGGGACACGGACGGTGACACGAGGCGGGGACGGTGACATGAGATGGGGACGGTGACACGGGAGGGGGACGGTGACACGAGACAGGGACGGGGACACGGGAAGGGGACGGTGACACGAGACGGGGATGGTGACACAGGACGGGGACGGTGACAGGGACACGGGACGGGGACGTTGACACAAGACGGGGACGGTGACACGAGACGGGGACGGTGACACGGGACGGGGATGTTGACACAAGACGGGGACGGTGACACTGGATGGGATCGGTGACACAGGACGGGGACGGTGACACGGGACGGGGAAGGTTACACGGGAATGGGTCAGTGACACTGGACGGGGACGGTGACACGGGATTTGGATGGTGACACGGGGCGGGGTCGGTGACACGGGACGGGGACGGTGACACGGGACGGGGATGGTTACACGGGTTTGGGTCGGTGACACAGGACGGGGACGGTGACACGGGATGGGGATGGTGACACAGGACGGGGACGGGGACGGGGCCAGGGACACGGGACGGGAAGGGGACGGTGACACGAGACGGGGACGGTGACATGAGACGGGGACAGTGACACGGGTCGTGGACAGTGACATGGGACAGGAGTGGTGACACGAGATGGGGACGGTGACACAGGCCGGGGACGGTGACACGAGACGGGGACGGGGATACGGGACGGGGACGGTGACACAGGACAGGGACGGGGACAGGGACACGGGATTGGGTCAGTGACATGGGACGGGGACGGTGACAATGGGGATGGTGACATGGGATGGGGACTGTGACACAGGACAGGGACAGTGATAGAGGACGAGGACGGTGACACGGGACAGGGACGTTGAAACGGGATTGGGTCAGTGACACAGGATGGGGATGGTGATAGGGGATGGGGACGGTGACATGGGATGGGGACGGTGACACGGGATGGGGACGGTGACATGGGACGGGGACGGTGACACGGGACGGGGACGGTGACACGGGATTGGGTCGGTGACACAGGACAGGGACGGGGACACAGGTCAGGGACGGTGACACGGGACAGAGACGGTGGCACAGGACAGGGACGGTGACACGGGACGGTGACGGTGACACGGGACGGGGAAGGGGACGGTGACACGGGACGGGGACAGTGACACGGGACGGGGACAGTGACACGGGATGGGGACGGGGACGGTGACACGGGTCGGGGACGGGGAAGGTGACACGGGACGGGAATGCGGGTGGTTACATAGGACAGGGACGGGGACACAGGACGGGGATGGTGACACGAGGCGGGGATGTTGACACGGGATTGGGTCGGTGACACGGGATGGGGCCGGTGACGTGGGATTGAGTCGGTGACACAGGACGGGGACCGTGACACGGGACGGAGACGGTGACACGGGACGGGGATGGTGACACGAGGCGGGGATGTTGCCACGGGAATGGGTCGGTGACACGGGATGGGGCCGGTGACATGGGATTGAGTCGGTGACACAGGACGGGGACCATGACACGGGACGGGGACGGTGAAACGGGATGGGGACCGTGACACGGGACGGGGACGGTGATACGGGATGAGGACAGTGATAGGAGACGGGGACGGTGACACAGGACAGGGTCAGTGACACGGGATTGGTTCAATGACACAGGACGGGGACGGTGACAAGGGATGGGGACGGGGTCTGTGACACGGGACGGGGACGGGGACGGTGACACGATACGGGGATGGGGTGGTGACAAAGGACAGGGACGGTGACACGAGACGGGGACTTTGACACGGGACAGGGACGTTGACATGGGATGGGGACGGGGACGGTGACACGGGACGGGGATGGGGACGGTGACACGGGACGGGGACAGTGTCACGGGACGGGGACGGGGGCGGTGACATAGGACAGGGATGGGGTCACAGGCCGGGTCGGTGACACGGGACGGGGACGGTGACACGGGACGGGGACGGTGACACAGGAAGGGGATGGTGACACAGGACAGGGACGGTGAGACTGGACGGGAACGGTGACATGGGACAGGGAAGGTGACACGAGACGGGGATGGTGACACGAGACGGGGACGTTGACACAGGACGGGGACGGGTACAGGGACACGGGATTGGGTCAGTGACACGGAACAGGGACGGTGACACGGGATTGGGTCGGTGACACAGGACGGGGACGGTGACACGGGATTGGGTCAGTGACATGGGACGTGGACAGTGACTCGGGATTGGGTCGGTGACACGGGACGGGGACGGTGACACGGGACGGGGACGGTGACACGGGATGGGGACGGTGACATGGGACGGGGACGGTGACATGGGATTGGTTCGGTGACACGGGACAGGGTCCGTGACACAGGACGGGGACGGTGACACGGGACGGGGACGGTTACACGGGATTGGGTCGGTGACACAGGACGGGGACGGTGACACGGGATGGGGATGCTGACACAGGACGGGGACGGGGATGGGGACAGGGACACAGGACGGGGACGGGGACGGTGACACGAGACGGGGACGGTGACATGAGACGGGGACGTTGACACGGGACGGGGACAGTGACATGGGACAGGAGTGGTGACACGAGATGGGGACGGTGACACGGGCCGGGGACGGTGACACGAGACGGGGATGGTAACACGAGACGGGGACGGTGAGACAGGACAGGGACGGGTACAGGGACACGGGATTGGCTCAGTGACATGGGAAGGGGACGGTGACACAGGACGGGGACGGTGACACCGGGACGGGGACGCTGATACTGAGCGGGGACGGGAGCGGTGACACGAGACGAGGACAGTGACGCGGGACGGGGCTGGTGACATGGGACTGGGACGGTGACATGGGATTGGGTCTGTGACACATGACGTGGACGGTGACACGGGACAGGGACGGTGACACGGGACGGGGACGGTGACACGGGACGGGGACGGTTACACGGGATTGGGTCGGTGACACAGGACGGGGACGGTGACACGGGATGGGGATGGTGACACAGGACGGGGACGGGGATGGGGACAGGGACACAGGACGGGGACAGGGACGGTGACACGAGACGGGGACGGTAACATGAGACGGGGACGTTGACACGGGACGGGGACAGTGACATGGGACAGGAGTGGTGACACGAGATGGGGACGGTGACACGGGACGGGGACGGTGACACGGGATGGGGATGGTTACACGGGTTTGGGTCGGTGACACAGGACGGGGACGGTGACACGGGATGGGGATGGTGACACAGGACAGGGACGGGGACGGGGACAGGGACACGGGACGGGGACGGGGACGGTGACACGAGACGGGGACGGTGACATGAGACGGGGACGGTGACCCGGGTCGGGGACAGTGACATGGGACAGGAGTGGTGACACGAGATGGGGACGGTGACACAGGCTGGGGACGGTGACACGAGACGGGGACGGGGATACGGGAAGGGAACGGTGACACGGGACGGGAATGGTGACACGGGACGGGGACGGTGACACGGGCCGGGGACAGTGACACGAGACGGGGACGGTGACACGAGACGGGGACGGTGACACAGGACAGGGACGGGTACAGGGACACGGGATTGGGTCAGTGACACGGGACGGAGACGGTGACAATGGGGATGGTGACATGGGACGGGGACTGTGACACAGGACAGGGACAGTGATAGAGGACGAGGACGGTGACACGGGACAGGGACGTTGACACAGGATTGGGTCGGTGACACGGGACGAGGACGGTGACACGGGATTGGGTCGGTGACACGGGACGGGGACGTTGACACGGGATTGGGTCGGTGACACGGGACGGGGATGTTGACACGGGTTTGGGTCGGTGACACGGTGTGGGGCCGATGACGTGGGATTGAGTCGGTGAAACAGGATGGGGACGGTGACACGGGACGGGGACGGTGAAACGGGATGGGGACCGTGACACGGGACGGGGACGGTGACATGGGATGAGGACGCTGATAGGGGACGGGGACGGTGACACGGGACGGGGACGGTGACACGGGATTGGTTCGGTGACACAGGACGGGGTCGGTGACACGGGACGGGGACAGTGACACAGGACGGGGACGTTGACACGGGATTGGGTCGGTAACACGGGACGGGGATGGTGACACGGGATGGGGACGGTGACACATGACGGGGACGGGGACGGTGACACGGGACGGGGACGGTGACACGGGATTGGGTCGGAGACACAGGACGGGGACGGTGACATGGGATTGGTTCGGTGACACGGGACAGGGTCCGTGACAGAGGACGGGGACGGTGACACGGGACGGGGACGGTTACACGGGATTGGGTCAGTGACACTGGACGGGGACGGTGATACGGGATGGGGATGGTGACACGGGGCGGGGTCGGTGACATGGGCCGGGTCGGTGACACGAGACGGGGACTGTGACACGGGATTGGGTCGGTGAAACGGGACAGGGACGGTGACACGGGATTGGGTCTGTGACATGGGACGGGGACGGTGACACGGGATGGGGACGGTGACATGGGACGGGGACGGTGACATGAGATTGGTTCGGTGACACGGGACAGGGTCCGTGACACAGGACGGGGACGGTGACACGGGACGGGGACGGTTACACGGGATTGGGTCGGTGACACAGGACGGGGATGGTGACACGGGACAGGGACGGTGACACGGGATTGTGTCTGTGACATGGGACGGGGACGGTGACACGGGATTGGGTCGGTGACACGGGACGGGGACGGTGACACGGGACAGGGACGGTGACACGGGATGGGGACGGTGACATGGGACGGGGACGGTGACATGGGATTGGTTCGGTGACACGGGACAGGGTCCGTGACACAGGACGGGGACGGTGACACGGGACGGGGACGGTTACACGGGATTGGGTCGGTGACACAGGACGGGGACGGTGTCACAGGACGGGGACGGGGACGGGGACAGGGACACGGGACGGGGACGGTGACACGGGATGGGGATGGTGACACAGGACGGGGACGGGGACAGGGACAGGGACACGGGACGGGGACAGTGACACGGGATGGGGATGGTGACACAGACGGGGACGGTGACACGGGATGGGGATGGTGACACAGGACGGGGACGGGGATGGGGACAGGGATACAGGACGGGGACGGGGACAGTGACACGAGACGGGGACGGTGACATGAGACGGGGACGGTGACACGAGACGGGGACGGGGATACGGGAAGGGAACGGTGACACGGGACGGGGACGGTGACACGGGACAGGGACGGTGACACGAGACGGGGACGGTGACACAGGACAGGGACGGTGACACGGGACGGGGACGGGGACTGTGACACAGGACAGGGACAGAGATAGAGGACGAGGACGGTGACACGGGACAGGGACGTTGACACGGGATTGGGTCGGTGACACGAGACAGGAACGGTGACACGAGACGGGGACGGTGACACGGGACAGGAGTGGTGACACGAGATGGGGATGGTGACACGGGACGTGGATGGTGACACGAGACCGGGACGGTGACACGGGACGTGGATGGTGACACGAGACCGGGATGGTGACACGAGATGGGGACGGTGACACGGGACGGGGACGGGGATGGGGACGGTCACACAGGACAGGGAGGGTGACACGGGACGGAGATGGTGACACAGGACAGGGACGGTACCACGGGATGGAGACGGTAACACGGGACAGGGACGGTGACACTGGACAGGGACGGTGACACGGGACGGGGACGGTGACACAGTACGGGGATGGTGACACGGGATGGGGACAGGGACGGTGACACGGGATGGGGACGGAGACCGGGATAGTGACACGTGATGGGGTCGGTGTCACAGGATGGGGACGCTGTCACGGGACGGGGACGGGGACGGTGACATGGGACGGGGACGGGGGCGGTGACATAGGACAGGGACGGTGACACGGGAAAGGGACGGTGACACAGGATGGGAGCGGTGACATGGGATGGGGACGGGGACGGTGACACGAGACGGGGATGGTGACACGGGACGGGGACGGTGGCACGGGACAGGGACGGTGACACAGGATGGGGACGGTGACACGGGATGGGGATGGTGACACAGGACGGAGACGGGGACGGGGACAGGGACACAGGACGGGGCCGGGGACGGTGACACGAGACGGGGACGGTGACATGAGACGGGGACGTTGACACGGGACGGGGACAGTGACATGGGACAGGAGTGGTGACACGAGATGGGGACGGTGACACAGGCCGGGGACGGTGACACGAGACGGGGACGGGGATACGGGAAGGGAACGGTGACACGGGACGGGGACGGTGACACGGGACAGGGACGGTGACACAAGACGGGGACGGTGACACAGGACAGGGACTGGTACAGGGACACGGGATTGGGTCAGTGACACGGGACGGGGACGGTGACAATGGGGATGGTGACATGGGACGGGGACTGTGACACAGGACAGGGACAGTGATAGAGGACGGGGACGGTGACACGGGACAGGGACGTTGACACGGGATTGGGTCGGTGACACGGGACGAGGACGGTGACACGGGATTGGGTCGGTGACACGGGACGGAGACGTTGACACGGGATTGGGTCGTTGACACGGGATGGGGCCGGTGACGTGGGATTGAGTCGGTGAAACAGGACAGGGACGGTGACACGGGAAGGGGACGGTGAAACGGGATTGGGTCATTAACATGGGACGGGGACGGTGACACGGGATGGGGACGGTGACACGGGACGGGGACGGGGACGGTGACACGGGATGGGGACGGTGACACGGGATTGGGTCCGTGACACAGGACGGGGACGGTGACACGGGACGGGGACGCTTACACGGGATTGGGTCAGTGACACTGGACGGGGACGGTGACACGGGATGGGGATGGTGACACGGGGCGGGGTCGGTGACACGGGACGGGGACGGTGACCCGGGACGGGGAAAGTTACACGGGCTTGGATCGGTGACACAGGACGAGGACGGTGACACGGGATGGGGATGGTGACACAGGACGGGGACGGGGACGGGGACAGGGACACGGGACGGGGACGGGGACGGTGACACGAGACGGGGACGGTGACATGAGACGGGGACGGTGACACGGGTCGTGGACAGTGACATGGGACAGGAGTGGTGACACGAGATGGGGACGGTGACACGGGCCGGGGACGGTGACACGAGACGGGGACGGGGATACGGGAAGGGAACGGTGACACGGGACGGGGACGGTGACAAGGGACAGGGACGGTGACACGAGACGGGGACGGTGACACAGGACAGGGACGGGTACAGGGACACGGGATTGGGTCAGTGACACGGGACGGGGACGGTGACAATGGGGATGGTGACATGGGACGGAGACTGTGACACAGGACAGGGACAGAGATAGAGGACGAGGATGGTGACACGGGACAGGGACGTTGACACGGGATTAGGTCGGTGACACGGGACGAGGACGGTGACACGGGATTGGGTCGGTGACACGGACGGGGACGTTGACACGGGATTGGGTCGGTGACACGGGACGGGGATATTGACACGGGTTTGGGTCGGTGACACGGGATGGGGCCGGTGACGTGGGATTGAGTCGGTGAAACAGGACGGGGACGGTGACATGGGACGGGGGCGGTGAAACGGGATTGGGTCATTAACATGGGACGGGGACGGTGACACGGGATGGGGACGGTGACACGGGACGGGGACAGGGACGGTGACACGGGACAGGGAGGGTGACACGAGACGGAGATGGTGACACAGTACGGGGATGGTGACACGGGATGGGGACGGGGACGGTGACACGGGATGGGGACGGAGACCGGGATAGTGGCACGTGATGGGGTCGGTGTCACGGGATGGGGACGCTGTCACGGGACGGGGACGGGGACGGTGTCACGGGATGGGGACGCTGTCACGGGACGGGGACGGGGACGGGGCGGTGACACGAGACGGGGATGGTGACACGGGACGGGGACGGTGACACGGGACAGGGACAGTGACACTGGACGGGAACGGTGACATGGGACAGGGAAGGTGACACGAGACGGGGATGGTGACACGGGACGGGGACGGTGACACAGGACGGGGACGGGTACAGGGACACGGGATTGGGTCAGTGACACGGGGTGGGGACGGTGACAATGGGGATGGCGACATGGGACAGGGACTGTGACACAGGACAGGGACAGTGATAGAGGACGAGGACGGTGACACGGGACAGGGACGTTGACATGGGATTGGGTCGGTGACACGGGACGGGGACGGTGACACGGGATTGGGTCGGTCACACGGGACAGGGACGTTGACACGGGATTGGGTCGGTGACACGGGACGGGGATGTTGACACGGGATTGGGTCGGTGACACGGGACGGGGACGGTGATAAGGGACGGGGACGGTGAAACGGGATGGGGACCGTGACACGGGACGGGGACGGTGACATGGGATGAGGACATTGATAGGGGACGGGGACGGTGACACAGGACAGGGACAGTGACACAGGATTGGTTCGATGACACAGGACGGGGACGGTGATAAGGGACGGGGACGGTGACACGGGATGGGGACGGTGACACGGGATGGGGACGTGGACGGTGACACAGGACGCGGACGTTGACACGGGATTGGGTCGGTAACACGGGACGGGGATGGTGACACGGGATGGGGACGGTGACACGGGATTGGGTCGGTGACACGGGACAGGGACAGTGACACGGGACGGCGACGGTGACACGGGATGGGGCTGGTGACACGGGACGGGGACGGTGACACGGGATGGGGCTGGTGACATGGGACGGGGACGGTGACCCTGGACGGGGACGGTGATACTGGACGGGGACGGGGACGGTGACACTGGACGGGGAAGGTGATACTGGATGGGGACGGGGGCGGTGACACGGGACGGGGACGGTGACATGGGACGGGGACGGGGACACGGGATTGGGTCTGTGACACATGACGGGGATGGTGACACGAGACAGGGACGGGGACACGGAACGGGGACGGGGACGGTGACACGGGACAGGGAGGGTGACACAGGACGGAGACGGTGACACAGGACTGGGACGGGGACAGGGACACGGGATGGGAGCGGTGACACGGGATGGGGACGGTGACACTGGATGGGGACGTTGACACGGGACGGTGACAAGAGACGGGGACGGTGACACAGGACGAGGACGTTGACATGAGACGGCGATGGTGACATGAGACGGGACGGTGACACAGGATGGGGACAGGGACACGGGACAGGGACGGGGATGGTGACACGAGATGGGGACGGTGAAATGAGATGGCGACGGTGACACGAGACGGCGACGGTGACACGAGATGGGGACGGTGACACAGTACGGGGACAGGGACACGGGAAGGGGACGGGGACGGTGACACGAGACAGGGACGGTGACACAAGACGGGGACGGTGACACGGGACAGGGACGGTGACACAAGACGGGGACGGTGACACAGGACAGGGACTGGTACAGGGACACGGGATTGGGTCAGTGACACGGGACGGGGACGGTGACAATGGGGATGGTGACATGGGACGGGGACTGTGACATGGGACGGGGACTGTGACACAGGACAGGGACAGTGATAGAGGACGGGGACGGTGACACGGGACAGGGACGTTGACACGGGATTGGGTCGGTGACACGGGACGAGGACGGTGACACGGGATTGGGTCGGTGACACGGGACGGAGACGTTGACACGGGATTGGGTCGTTGACACGGGATGGGGCCGGTGACGTGGGATTGAGTCGGTGAAACAGGACGGGGACGGTGACACGGGAAGGGGACGGTGAAACGGGATTGGGTCATTAACATGGGACGGGGACGGTGACACGGGATGGGGACGGTGACACGGGACGGGGACGGGGACGGTGACACGGGATGGGGACGGTGACACGGGATTGGGTCCGTGACACAGGACGGGGACGGTGACACGGGACGGGGACGCTTACACGGGATTGGGTCAGTGACACTGGACGGGGACGGTGACACGGGATGGGGATGGTGACACGGGGCGGGGTCGGTGACACGGGACGGGGACGGTGACCCGGGACGGGGAAAGTTACACGGGCTTGGATCGGTGACACAGGACGAGGACGGTGACACGGGATGGGGATGGTGACACAGGACGGGGACGGGGACGGGGACAGGGACACGGGACGGGGACGGGGACGGTGACACGAGACGGGGACGGTGACATGAGACGGGGACGGTGACACGGGTCGTGGACAGTGACATGGGACAGGAGTGGTGACACAAGATGGGGACGGTGACACGGGCCGGGGACGGTGACACGAGACGGGGACGGGGATACGGGAAGGGAACGGTGACACGGGACGGGGACGGTGACAAGGGACAGGGACGGTGACACGAGACGGGGACGGTGACACAGGACAGGGACGGGTACAGGGACACGGGATTGGGTCAGTGACACGGGACGGTGACGGTGACAATGGGGATGGTGACATGGGACGGGAACTGTGACACAGGACAGGGACAGTGATAGAGGACTAGGACGGTGACACGGGACAGGGACGTTGACACGGGATGGGGACGGTGACACAGGACAGGGACGGGTACAGGGACACGGGTTTGGGTCAGTGACACGGGAAGGGAACGGTGACAATGGGGATGGTGACATGGGACGGAGACTGTGACACAGGACAGGGACAGAGATAGAGGACGAGGACGGTGACACGGGACAGGGACGTTGACACGGGATTAGGTCGGTGACACGGGACGAGGACGGTGACACGGGATTGGGTCGGTGACACGGGACGGAGACGTTGACACGGGATTGGGTCGTTGACACGGGATGGGGCCGATGACGTGGGATTGAGTCGGTGAAACAGGACGGGGACGGTGACATGGGACGGGGACGGTGAAACGGGATTGGGTCATTAACATGGGACGGGGACGGTGACACGGGATGGGGACGGTGACACGGGACGGGGACAGGGACGGTGACACGGGACAGGGAGGGTGACACGAGACGGAGATGGTGACACAGTACGGGGATGGTGACACGGGATGGGGACGGGGACGGTGACACGGGATGGGGACGGAGACCGGGATAGTGGCACGTGATGGGGTCGGTGTCACGGGATGGGGACGCTGTCACGGGACGGGGACGGGGACGGGGACGGTGTCACGGGATGGGGACGCTGTCACGGGACGGGGACGGGGCGGTGACACGAGACGGGGATGGTGACACGGGACGGGGACGGTGACACGGGACAGGGACGGTGACTCAGGACGGGGACGGGTACAGGGACACGGGATTGGGTCAGTGACACGGGGTGGGGACGGTGACAATGGGGATGGCGACATGGAACAGGGACTGTGACACAGGACAGGGACAGTGATAGAGGACGAGGACGGTGACACGGGACAGGGACGTTGACATGGGATTGGGTCGGTGTCACGGGACGGGGACGGTGACACGGGATTGGGTCGGTCACACGGGACAGGGACGTTGACACGGGATTGGGTCGGTGACACGGGACGGGGATGTTGACACGGGATTGGGTCGGTGACACGGGACGGGGACGGTGATAAGGGACGGGGACGGTGAAACGGGATGGGGACCGTGACACGGGACGGGGACGGTGACATGGGATGAGGACATTGATAGGGGACGGGGACGGTGACACAGGACAGGGACAGTGACACAGGATTGGTTCGATGACACAGGACGGGGACGGTGATAAGGGACGGGGACGGTGACACGGGATGGGGACGGTGACACGGGATGGGGACGTGGACGGTGACACAGGACGCGGACGTTGACACGGGATTGGGTCGGTAACACGGGACGGGGATGGTGACACGGGATGGGGACGGTGACACGGGATTGGGTCGGTGACACGGGACAGGGACAGTGACACGGGACGGCGACTGTGACACGGGATGGGGCTGGTGACACGGGACGGGGACGGTGACACGGGATGGGGCTGGTGACATGGGACGGGGACGGTGACCCTGGACGGGGACGGTGATACTGGACGGGGACGGGGACGGTGACACTGGACGGGGAAGGTGATACTGGATGGGGACGGGGGCGGTGACACGGGACGGGGACGGTGACATGGGACGGGGACGGGGACACGGGATTGGGTCTGTGACACATGACGGGGATGGTGACACGAGACAGGGACGGGGACACGGAACGGGGACGGGGACGGTGACACGGGACAGGGAGGGTGACACAGGACGGAGACGGTGACACAGGACTGGGACGGGGACAGGGACACGGGATGGGAGCGGTGACACGGGATGGGGACGGTGACACTGGATGGGGACGTTGACACGGGACGGTGACAAGAGACGGGGACGGTGACACAGGACGAGGACGTTGACATGAGACGGCGATGGTGACATGAGACGGGACGGTGACACAGGATGGGGACAGGGACACGGGACAGGGACGGGGATGGTGACACGAGATGGGGACGGTGAAATGAGATGGCGACGGTGACACGAGACGGCGACGGTGACACGAGATGGGGACGGTGACACAGTACGGGGACAGGGACACGGGAAGGGGACGGGGACGGTGACACGAGACAGGGACGGTGACACAAGATGGGGACGGTGACACGGGACGGGGACGGTGACACGGGACAGGAGTGGTGACACGAGATGGGGATGGTGACACGGGACGGGGACGGTGACACGGGACGTGGATGGTGACACGAGACCGGGACGGTGACACGGGACGTGGATGGTGACACGAGACCGGGATGGTGACACGAGATGGGGACGGTGACACGGGACGGGGACGGGGATGGGGACGGTCACACAGGACAGGGAGGGTGACACGGGACGGAGATGGTGACACAGGACAGGGACGGTACCACGGGATGGAGACGGTAACAAGGGACAGGGACGGTGACACTGGACAGGGACAGTGACACGGGACGGGGACGGTGACACAGTACAGGGATGGTGACACGGGATGGGGACAGGGACGGTGACACGGGATGGGGACGGAGACCGGGATAGTGACACGTGATGGGGTCGGTGTCACAGGATGGGGACGCTGTCACGGGACGGGGACGGGGACGGGGACGGTGACACGGGACTGGGATGGGGACGGGGCGGTGACACAGGACGGCGACGGTGACATGGGATGGGGACGGGGGCGGTGACATAGGACAGGGACGGGGACACAGGACGGGGACACAGGACGGGGACAGTGACACAGGATGGGGACGGTGAAACAGGACGGGGATGGTGACACAGGATGAGGACGGGGACGGTGACATGGGATGGGGACGGGGACGGGGACCGGGATGGTGACACGGGACGGGGTCGGTGTCACGGGACGGGGACGGTGTCACGGGATGGGGAGGGGGATGGTGACACGGGACCGGGACGGTGACACAGGACTGGGACGGGATCTGTGACACGGGACGGGGACGGGGAAAGGGACACGGGACGGGGACGGGGACGGTGACAAGAGATGGGGATGGTGACACAGGACAGGGACGGTGACACAGGACTGGGACGGTGGCACAGGACGGGGACGGTGACACGAGACGGCGACGGTGACACGAGATGGGGACGGTGACACAGGACGGGGACAGGTACACGGGAAGGGGACGGGGACGGTGACACGAGACGGGGACGGTGACACGAGACGGGGACGGTGACACGGGACGGGGACGGTGACACGGGACGGGAGTGGTGACACGAGATGGGGATGGTGACACGGGACGGGAACGGTGACACGAGACGGGGATGGGGACATGGGAAGGGGACGGTGACACGAGACGTGGACGGTGACATGAGACCGGGACGGTGACACCAGACGGGGACGGTGACACGGGACGGGGACGGGGATGGGGACGGTGACACGGGACATAGAGGGTGACACGGGACGGAGATGGTGACACAGGACGGGGACGGTGCCACGGGACAGAGACGGTAACACGGGACAGGGACGGTGACACTGGACAGGGACGGTGACATGGGACGGGGACGGTGACACAGTACGGGGATGGTGACACAGGATGGGGACGGGGACCGGGATGGTGACACGGGATGGCGTCGGTGTCATGGGATGGGGATCGTGACACGAGATGGGGACGGTGATACAGGACGGGGATGGTGACACGAGACGGGGACGGTGACACGAGACGGGGATGGTGACACGAGACGGGGACGGTGACACAGGACGGGGATGGTGACACAGGACGGGGACGGTGACACGAGACGGGGATGGTGACACGAGACGGGGACGGTGACACAGGACGAGGACGTTGACACGAGACGGCGACGGTGACACGAGATGGGGACGGTGACACAGGATGGGGACTGTGACATGGGACGGGGACACGGAGGGTGACACGAGGCGGGGACGGTGACATGAGATGGGGACGGTGACACGGGAGGGGGACGGTGACACGAGACGGGGACGGGGACACGGGAAGGGGACGGTGACACGAGACGGGGATGGTGACACAGGACGGGGACGGTGACAGGGACACGGGACGGGGACGTTGACACAACACGGGGACGGTGACACGAGACGGGGACGGTGACACGGGACGGGGACGTTGACACAAGACGGGGACGGTGACACTGGATGGGGTCGGTGACACAGGACGGGGACGGTGACATGAGACAGGGACAGTGATATGGCATGGGGAAGGTGACACGAGATGGGGATGGAGACACGGGACGGGAATGGTGACACGAGACGGGGATGGTGACACGGGATGGGGACGGTGACACGGGAAGGGGATGGTGACACGAGACGTGGACGGTGACATGGGACGGGGACGGGGACAGGGACACGGGATTGGGTCAGTGACACGGGACGGGGAAGGTGACTATGGGGATGGTGACATGGGACGGGGACAGTGAGACAGGACGGGGACGGTGATAGAGGACGAGGACGGTGACACGGGACAGGGAGGTTGACACAGGATTGGGTCAGCGACACGGGACAGGGACGTTGATATGGGATTGGGTCGGTAACACGGGCCGGGGTTGGTGGCACAGGACGGGGACGGTGACATGGGACGGGGACGGTGAAACGGGATTGGGTCAGTGACACAGGATGGGGACGGTGATAGGGGATGGGGACGGTGACATGGGATGGGGACGGTGACACGGGATGGGGACGGTGACAGGGGACGGTGACACGGGACGGGGACGGTGACACGGGATTGGGTCGGTGACACAGGACAGGGACGGGGACACAGGACAGGGACGGTGACACGGGACAGAGACGGTGGCACAGGACAGGGACGGTGACACAGGACGGTGACGGTGACACGGGACGGGGACGGGGACGGTGACACGGGACGGGGATGGTGACACGGGACGGGGACAGTGACACGGGATGGGGACGGGGACGGTGACACGGGTCGGGGACGGGGAAGGTGACACGGGACGGGAATGCGGGTGGTGACATAGGACAGGGACGGGGACACAGGACGGGGATGATGACACGGGACGGAGACGGTGACACGGGACGGGGACGGTGACACGAGGCGGGGATGTTGACACGGGATTGGATCGGTGACACGGGATGGGGCCGGTGACGTGGGATTGAGTCGGTGACACAGGACGGGGACCGTGACACGGGACGGGGACGGTGAAACGGGATGGGGACCGTGACACGGGACGGGAACGGTGACACAGGATGAGGACAGTGATAGGGGACGGGGACGGTGACACAGGACAGGGTCAGTGACACGGGATTGGGTCGATGACACAGGACGGGGACGGTGATAAGGGACGGGGACGGTGATAAGTGATTGGGTCGGTGACACAGGATGGGGACGGTGATAGGGGATGGGGACGGTGACATGGGATGGGGACGGTGACACGGGATGGGGACGGTGACACGGGATTGGGTCGGTGACACAGGACAGGGACGGGGACACAGGACAGGGACTGTGACACGGGACAGAGACGGTGGCACAGGACAGGGACGGTGACACGGGACAGGGACGGTGACACGGGACGGGGACGGGGACGGTGACACGAGACGGGGACGGTGACATGAGACGGGGACGTTGACACAGGACGGGGACAGTGACATGGGACAGGAGTGGTGACACAAGATGGGGACGGTGACACGGGCCGGGGACGGTGACACGAGACGGGGACGGAAATACGGGAAGGGAACGGTGACACGGGATGGGGATGGTGACACGAGACGGGGACGGTGAGACAGGACAGGGACACGGGATTGGCTCAGTGACATGGGAAGGGGATGGTGACACGGGACGGGGACGGTGACACCGGGACGGGGACGGTGATACTGGGCGGGGACGGGAGCGGTGACACGAGACGAGGACAGTGACGCGGGACGGGGCTGGTGACATGGGACTGGGACGGTGACATGGGATTGGGTCTGTGACACATGACGTGGACGGTGACACGGGACAGGGACGGTGACACAGGACGGGGACGGTGACACGGGAAGGGGTCGGAGACACAGGACGGGGACGGTGACACGGGACGGGGTTGGTTTCATGGGACGGGGTCGGTGACACAGGACGGTAACACGGGCCGGGGACAGTGACACGAGACGGGGACGGGGATACGGGAAGGGAACAGTGACATGGGACGGGGACGGTGACACGGGACGGGGACAGTGACACGGGACAGGGACGGTGACACGAGACGGGGACGGTGACACAGGACAGGGACGGGTACAGGGACACGGGATTGGGTCAGTGACATGGGAAGGGGACGTTGACAATGGGGATGGTGACATGGGACGGGGACTGTGACACAGGACAGGGACAGTGATAGAGGACGAGGACGGTGACACGGGACAGGGACGTTGACACGGGATTGGGTCGGTGACACGGGACGGGGACGGTGACACGGGATTGGGTCGGTGACACGGGACGGGGACGTTGACACGGGATTGGGTCGGTGACACGGGACGGGGATGTTGACACGGGTTTGGGTCGGTGACACGGGATGGAGCCGGTGACGTGGGATTGAGTCGGTGAAACAGGACGGGGACGGTGACACGGGACGGGGACGGTGAAACGGGATGGGGACCGTGACACGGGACGGGGACAGTGACACGGGATGAGGACACTGATAGGGGACGGGGTCGGTGACACGGGACGGGGACAGTGACACAGGATTGGGTCGGTGACACGGGATGGGGACATGGATGGTGACACAGGACGGGGACGTTGACACGGGATTGGGTCATTAACACGGGACGGGGACGGTGACACGGGATGGGGACGGTGACACGGGACGGGGACGGGGACGGTGACACGGGACGGGGACGGTGACACGGGATTGGGTCCGTGACACAGGACGGGGACGGTGACATGGGATTGGTTCGGTGACACGGGACAGGGACCGTGACACAGGACGGGGACGGGGAAGGTTACACGGGAATGGGTCAGTGACACTGGACGGGGACGGTGACACGGGATGGGGATGGTGACACGGGGCGGGGTCGGTGACACGGGACGGGGACGGTGACATGGGACGGGGATGGTTACACGGGTTTGGGTCGGTGACACAGGACGGGGACGGTGACACGGGATGGGGATGGTGACACAGGACGGGGACGGGGACGGGGCCAGGGACACGGGACGGGGACGGGGACGGTGACACGAGACGGGGACGGTGACATGAGATGGGGACGGTGACACGGGTCGTGGACAGTGACATGGGACAGGAGTGGTGACACGAGATGGGGACGGTGACACAGGCCGGGGACGGTGACACGAGACGGGGACGGGGATACGGGACGGGGACGGTGACACGGGATTGGGTCGGTGAAACAGGACAGGGACGGTGACACGGGATTGGGTCTGTGACATGGGACGGGGACGGTGACACGAGACGAGGACTGTTACACGGGATTGGGTCGGTGACACGGGACGGGGACGGTGACACGGGATTGGGTCGGTGACATGGGACGTGGACAGTGACTCGGGATTGGGTCGGTGACACGGGATGGGGACGGTGACACGGGTCAGGGACGGTGACACGGGATGGGGACGGTGACACGGGATGGGGACGGTGACATGGGATGGGGACGGTGACACGGGACGGGGACGGTTACACGGGATTGGGTCGGTGACACAGGATGGGGACGATGACACGGGATGGGGATGGTGACACAGGACGGGGACGGGGACGGGGACAGGGACACAGGACGGGGACGGGGACGGTGACACGAGACGGGTACGGTGACATGAGACGGGGACAGTGACACGGGACGGGGACAGTGACATGGGACAGGAGTGGTGACACGAGACGGCGAGGGTGACATGGGCCGGGGACGGTGACACGAGACGGGGACGGGGATAAGGGAAGGGGACGGTGACACGGGACGGGGACGGTGACATGGGACAGGGACGGTGACACGAGGTGGGGACGGTGACACAGGACAGGGACGGGGACAGGGACACGGGATTGGGTCAGTGACACGGGACGGGGACGGTGACAATGGGGATGGTGACATGGGACGGGGACTGTGACACGGGATGAGGACAGTGATAGGGGATGGGGACGGTGACACGGGACAGGGACAGTGACACGGGATTGGGTCGATGACACAGGACGGGGACGGTGATAAGGGACGGGGACAGTGACACAGGATGGGGACGGTGACACGGGATTGGGTCGGTGACACAGGACAGGGTCGGTGACACGGGACGGGGACAGTGACACGGGATGGGGACGGTGACACGGGATGGGGACGTGGACGGTGACACAGGACGGGGACGTTGACACGGGATTGGGTCGGTAACACGGGACGGGGACGGTGACACGGGATGGGGACAGTGACACGGGACGGGGTCGGTGACACGGGAGGCGTCGGTGACATGGGACGGGAACGGTGACACGGGACGGGGACTGTGACACGGGATTGGGTCGGTGACACGGGATGGGGACGGTGACACGGGATTGGGTCGGTGACACGGGATGGGGACGGTGACACGGGATTGGGTCGGTGACACGGGATGGGGACGGTGACACAGGATGGGGACAGTGACACGGGATTGGGTGGGTGACACGGGATGGGGACGGTGACACGGGATGGGGACAGTGACACGGGACGGGGTCGGTGACACGGGAGGCGTCGGTGACATGGGACGGGAACGGTGACACGGGACGGGGACTGTGACACGGGACTGGGTCGGTGACACGGGATGGGGATGGTGACACGGGATTGGGTCGGTGACACGGGATGGGGACGGTGACACGGGATTGGGTCGGTGACACGGGATGGGGACGGTGACACGGGATGGGGACGGTGACACGGGATTGGGTCGGTGACACGGGATGGGGACGGTGACACGGGATTGGGTGGGTGACACGGGATGGGGCTTATGACACGTGACAGATACGCTGACACGAGACGGGGACGGTGACGCGGGACGGGGATGGGGACGGTGACACGGGACAGGGACGGTGACATGGGACAGGGGCGCTTATACGGGACAGAGATGGTGATGCTGCATGGGGACCCGGGATTGGGCGGGTCCCGGAATCGGGATGGAGACCATGGATAGGAACCAGTGATGGTGACTGGGTCCCAGTTCATGGACAGGGACCCGGGAGTGGGATGGTGACACGGGACAGGGACGGTGACATGGGACGGGTCGGTGACATGGGATTGGGATGATGAGACAGGACAGAGATGGTGACACAGGACGGCGACGGTGACACAGGACGGGGACAGTGACATAGGACAGGGACGGTGACACGGGACGGGGTCGGTGACATAGGACAGGGACGGTGACACGGGATGGGGTCGGTGACACGGGATTGGGCCGGTGACACGGGATTGGGTCGGTGACACGGGACAGGGACGGTGACACGGGACTGGGTCAGTGACATGAGACGGGGACGGTGACACGAGACGGGGACTGTGACACGGGACGGGGACAGTGACACGGGATTGGGCCGGTGACACGGGATTGGGTCGGTGACACGGGACAGGGACGGTGACACGGGACTGGGTCGGTGACACGAGACGGGGATGGGGACGGTGACACAGGACGGGGATGGTGACATGGGATGGGGACGGTGACACGGGATGGGGATGGGGACAGGGACACGGGATTGGGTCGGTGACACAGGGTGGGGACGGTGACTATGGGGACGGTGACATGGGACGGGGATGGTGACACGGGACAGGGAGGTTGACACAGGATTGGGTCAGTGACACGGGACAGGGACGTTGACATGGGAATGGGTCGGTGACACGGGATGGGGTCGGTGACACAGGACGGGGACGGTGACACGGGACGGGGACGGTGAAACGGGATTGGGTCGGTGACACAGGATGGGGACGGTGATAGGGGATGGGGACAGTGACACGGGACAGGGACGGTGACACGGGATGGGGACGGTGATAGGGGACAGTGACACGGGATTGCGCCGGTGACACGTGATTGGGTCGGTGACACGGGACAGGGACGGTGACACGGGACTGGGTCGGTGACATGGGACAGGGGCGCTTATACGGGACAGAGATGGTGATGCTGCATGGGGACCCGGGATTGGGCGGGTCCCGGAATCGGGATGGAGACCATGGATAGGAACCAGTAATGGTGACTGGGTCCCAGTTCATGGACAGGGACCCGGGAGTGGGACGGTGACACGGGACAGGGACGGTGACATGGGACGGGGACGGTGACATGGGATTGGGATGATGAGACAGGACAGAGATGGTGACACAGGATGGGGACGGTGACACAGGACGGGGACGGTGACACAGGACAGGGATGGTGACACGGGACGGGGACGGTGACATAGGACAGGGACGGTGACACGGGACGGGGTCGGTGACACGGGATTGGGTGGGTGACACAGGATGGGGACGGTGACACGGGATGGGGATGGTGACACAGGACGGGGACGGGGACGGGGACAGGGACACGGGACGGGGACGGAGACGGTGACACGAGACGGGGACGGTGACATGAGATGGGGACGGTGACACGGGCAGGGGACAGTGACATGGGACAGGAGTGGTGACACGAGATGGGGACGGTGACAAGGACCGGGAACGGTGACACAAAACGGGGACGGGGATACGGGAAGGGAATGGTGACACGGGATGGGGACGGTGACACGGGGCGGGGTCGGTGACACGGGACGGGGACGGTGACACGGGATGGGGATGGTGACACGGGGCGGGGTCGGTGACACGGGACGGGGACGGTGACACGGGACGGGGATGGTTACACGGGTTTGGGTCGGTGACACAGGACGGGGACGGTGACACGGGATGGGGATGGTGACACAGGACGGGGACGGGGACGGGGCCAGGGACACGGGACGGGGACGGGGACGGTGACACGAGACGGGGACGGTGACATGAGATGGGGACGGTGACATGGGTCGTGGACAGTGACATGGGACAGGAGTGGTGACACGAGATGGGGACGGTGACACAGGCCGGGGACGGTGACACGAGACGGGGACGGGGATACGGGACGGGGACGGTGACACGGGATTGGGTCGGTGAAACGGGACAGGGACGGTGACACGGGATTGGGTCTGTGACATGGGACGGGGACGGTGACACGAGACGAGGACTGTTACACGGGATTGGGTCGGTGACACGGGACGGGGACGGTGACACGGGATTGGGTCGGTGACATGGGACGTGGACAGTGACTCGGGATTGGGTCGGTGACACGGGATGGGGACGGTGACACGGGTCAGGGACGGTGACACGGGATGGGGACGGTGACACGGGATGGGGACGGTGACATGGGATGGGGACGGTGACACGGGACGGGGACGGTTACACGGGATTGGGTCGGTGACACAGGACGGGGACGGTGACACGGGATGGGGACGTGGACGGTGACACAGGACGGGGACATTGACACGGGATTGGGTCGGTAACACGGGACGGGGACGGTGACACGGGATGGGGACAGTGACACGGGAAGGGGTCGGTGACACGGGAGGCGTCGGTGACATGGGACGGGAACGGTGACACGGGACGGGGACTGTGACACGGGATTGGGTCGGTGACACGGGATGGGGACGGTGACACGGGATTGGGTCGGTGACACGGGATGGGGACGGTGACACAGGATTGGGTCGGTGACACGGGATGGGGACGGTGACACGGGATGGGGACGGTGACACGGGATTGGGTGGGTGACACGGGATGGGGACGGTGACACGGGATGGGGACAGTGACACGGGACGGGGTCGGTGACACGGGAGGCGTCGGTGACATGGGACGGGAACGGTGACACGGGACGGGGACTGTGACACGGGACTGGGTCGGTGACACGGGATGGGGATGGTGACACGGGATTGGGTCGGTGACACGGGATGGGGACGGTGACACGGGATTGGGTCGGTGACACGGGATGGGGCTTATGACACGTGACAGATACGCTGACACGAGACGGGGACGGTGACGCGGGACGGGGATGGGGACGGTGACACGGGACAGGGACGGTGACATGGGACAGGGGCGCTTATACGGGACAGAGATGGTGACGCTGCAGGGGGACCCGGGATTGGGCGGGTCCCGGAATCGGGATGGAGACCATGGATAGGAACCAGTGATGGTGACTGGGTCCCAGTTCATGGACAGGGACCCGGGAGTCGGACGGTGACACGGGACAGGGACGGTGACATGGGACGGGGACGGTGACACGGGACAGGGACGGGGACGGGGATGGTGACACGGGACAGGGACGGTGACATGGGACAGGGGCGCTTATACGGGACAGAGATGGTGATGCTGCATGGGGACCCGGGATTGGGCGGGTCCCGGAATCGGGATGGAGACCATGGATAGGAACCAGTAATGGTGACTGGGTCCCAGTTCATGGACAGGGACCCGGGAGTGGGACGGTGACACGGGACAGGGACGGTGACATGGGACGGGGACGGTGACATGGGATTGGGATGATGAGACAGGACAGAGATGGTGACACAGGATGGGGACGGTGACACAGGACGGGGACGGTGACACAGGACAGGGATGGTGACACGGGACGGGGACGGTGACATAGGACAGGGACGGTAACACGGGACGGGGTCGGTGACACGGGATTGGGTGGGTGACACAGGATGGGGACGGTGACACGGGATGGGGATGGTGACACAGGACGGGGACGGGGACGGGGACAGGGACACGGGACGGGGACGGAGACGGTGACACGAGACGGGGACGGTGACATGAGATGGGGACGGTGACACGGGCAGGGGACAGTGACATGGGACAGGAGTGGTGACACGAGATGGGGACGGTGACAAGGACCGGGAACGGTGACACAAAACGGGGACGGGGATACGGGAAGGGAATGGTGACACGGGATGGGGACAGTGACACGGGGCGGGGTCGGTGACACGGGACGGGGACGGTGACACGGGATGGGGATGGTGACACGGGGCAGGGTCGGTGACACGGGACGGGGACGGTGACACGGGACGGGGATGGTTACACGGGTTTGGGTCGGTGACACAGGACGGGGACGGTGTCACGGGATGGGGATGGTGACACAGGACGGGGACGGGGACGGGGCCAGGGACACGGGACGGGGACGGGGACGGTGACACGAGACGGGGACGGTGACATGAGATGGGGACGGTGACATGGGTCGTGGACAGTGACATGGGACAGGAGTGGTGACACGAGATGGGGACGGTGACACAGGCCGGGGACGGTGACACGAGACGGGGACGGGGATACGGGACGGGGACGGTGACACGGGATTGGGTCGGTGAAACGGGACAGGGACGGTGACACGGGATTGGGTCTGTGACATGGGACGGGGACGGTGACACGAGACGAGGACTGTTACACGGGATTGGGTCGGTGACACGGGACGGGGACGGTGACACGGGATTGGGTCGGTGACATGGGACGTGGACAGTGACTCGGGATTGGGTCGGTGACACGGGATGGGGACGGTGACACGGGTCAGGGACGGTGACACGGGATGGGGACGGTGACACGGGATGGGGACGGTGACATGGGATGGGGACGGTGACACGGGACGGGGACGGTTACACGGGATTGGGTCGGTGACAGAGGACGGGGACGGTGACACGGGATGGGGACGTGGACGGTGACACAGGACGGGGACATTGACACGGGATTGGGTCGGTAACACGGGACGGGGACGGTGACACGGGATGGGGACAGTGACACGGGACGGGGTCGGTGACACGGGAGGTGTCGGTGACATGGGACGGGAACGGTGACACGGGACGGGGACTGTGACACGGGATTGGGTCGGTGACACGGGATGGGGACGGTGACACGGGATTGGGTCGGTGACACGGGATGGGGACGGTGACACGGGATTGGGTCGGTGACACGGGATGGGGACGGTGACACGGGATGGGGACGGTGACACGGGATTGGGTGGGTGACACGGGATGGGGACGGTGACACGGGATGGGGACAGTGACACGGGACGGGGTCGGTGACACGGGAGGCGTCGGTGACATGGGACGGGAACGGTGACACGGGACGGGGACTGTGACACGGGACTGGGTCGGTGACACGGGATGGGGATGGTGACACGGGATTGGGTCGGTGACACGGGATGGGGACGGTGACACGGGATTGGGTCGGTGACACGGGATGGGGACGGTGACACGGGATGGGGACGGTGACACGGGACAGGGACGGTGACACGGGATTGGGTCGGTGACACGGGATGGGGACGGTGACACGGGATTGGGTGGGTGACACGGGATGGGGCTTATGACACGTGACAGATACGCTGACACGAGACGGGGACGGTGACGCGGGACGGGGATGGGGACGGTGACACGGGACAGGGACGGTGACATGGGACAGGGGCGCTTATACGGGACAGAGATGGTGATGCTGCATGGGGACCCGGGATTGGGCGGGTCCCGGAATCGGGATGGAGACCATGGATAGGAACCAGTGATGGTGACTGGGTCCCAGTTCATGGACAGGGACCCGGGAGTCGGACGGTGACACGGGACAGGGACGGTGACATGGGACGGGGACGGTGACACGGGACAGGGACGGGGACGGGGATGGTGACACGGGACAGGGACGGTGACATGGGACAGGGGCGCTTATACGGGACAGAGATGGTGATGCTGCATGGGGACCCGGGATTGGGCGGGTCCCGGAATCAGGATGGAGACCATGGATAGGAACCAGTAATGGTGACTGGGTCCCAGTTCATGGACAGGGACCCGGGAGTGGGACGGTGACACGGGACAGGGACGGTGACATGGGACGGGGACGGTGACATGGGATTGGGATGATGAGACAGGACAGAGATGGTGACACAGGACGGGGGCGGTGACACAGGACGGGGACGGTGACACAGGACAGGGATGGTGACACGGGACGGGGACGGTGACATAGGACAGGGACGGTGACACGGGACGGGGTCGGTGACACGGGATTGGGTGGGTGACACAGGATGGGGACGGTGACACGGGATGGGGATGGTGACACAGGACGGGGACGGGGACGGGGACAGGGACACGGGACGGGGACGGAGACGGTGACACGAGACGGGGACGGTGACATGAGATGGGGACGGGGATACGGGACGGGGACGGTGACACGGGATTGGGTCGGTGAAACGGGACAGGGACGGTGACACGGGATTGGGTCTGTGACATGGGACGGGGACGGTGACACGAGACGAGGACTGTTACACGGGATTGGGTCGGTGACACGGGACGGGGACGGTGACACGGGATTGGGTCGGTGACATGGGACGTGGACAGTGACTCAGGATTGGGTCGGTGACACGGGATGGGGACGGTGACACGGGTCAGGGACGGTGACACGGGATGGGGACGGTGACACGGGATGGGGACGGTGACATGGGATGGGGACGGTGACACGGGACGGGGACGGTTACACGGGATTGGGTCGGTGACACAGGACGGGGACGGTGACACGGGATGGGGATGGTGACACAGGACGGGGACGGGGACGGGGACAGGGACACAGGACGGGGACGGGTACGGTGACATGAGACGGGGACAGTGACACGGGACGGGGACAGTGACATGGGACAGGAGTGGTGACACGAGACGGCGAGGGTGACATGGGCCGGGGACGGTGACACGAGACGGGGACGGGGATAAGGGAAGGGGACGGTGACACGGGACGGGGACGGTGACATGGGACAGGGACGGTGACACGAGGTGGGGACGGTGACACAGGACAGGGACGGGGACAGGGACACGGGATTGGGTCAGTGACACGGGACGGGGACGGTGACAATGGGGATGGTGACATGGGACGGGGACTGTGACACAGGACAGGGACAGTGATAGAGGACGAGGACGGTGACACGGGACAGGGACGTTGACACGGGATTGGGTCGGTGACACGGGACAAGGACGGTGACATGGGATTGGGTCAGTGACACAGGACGGGGACGTTGACACGGGACGGGGACTGTGACACGGGATGAGGACAGTGATAGGGGATGGGGACGGTGACACGGGACAGGGACAGTGACACGGGATTGGGTCGATGACACAGGACGGGGACGGTGATAAGGGACGGGGACAGTGACACAGGACGGGGACGGTGACACGGGATTGGGTCGGTGACACTGGACAGGGTCGGTGACACGGGACGGGGACAGTGACACGGGATGGGGACGGTGACACGGGATGGGGACGTGGACGGTGACACAGGACGGGGACGTTGACACGGGATTGGGTCGGTAACACGGGACGGGGACGGTGACACGGGATGGGGACAGTGACACGGGACGGGGTCGGTGACACGGGAGGCGTCGGTGGCATGGGACGGGAACGGTGACACGGGACGGGGACTGTGACACGGGATTGGGTTGGTGACACGGGATGGGGACGGTGACACGGGATTGGGTCGGTGACACGGGATGGGGACGGTGACACGGGATTGGGTCGGTGACACGGGATGGGGACGGTGACACGGGATGGGGACGGTGACACGGGATTGGGTCGGTGACACGGGATGGGGACGGTGACACGGGATTGGGTGGGTGACACGGGATGGGGACGGTGACACGGGATGGGGACAGTGACACGGGACGGGGTCGGTGACACGGGAGGCGTCGGTGACATGGGACGGGAACGGTGACACGGGACGGGGACTGTGACACGGGATTGGGTCAGTGACACGGGATGGGGACGGTGACACGGAATTGGGTCGGTGACACGGGATGGGGACGGTGACACGGGATGGGGACGGTGACACGGGATTGGGTCGGTGACACGGGATGGGGACGGTGACACGGGATTGGGTGGGTGACACGGGATGGGGCTTATGACATGTGACAGATACGCTGACACGAGACAGGGACGGTGACGCGGGACGGGGATGGGGACGGTGACACGGGACAGGGACGGTGACATGGGACAGGGGCGCTTATACGGGACAGAGATGGTGACGCTGCAGGGGGACCCGGGATTGGGCGGGTCCCGGAATCGGGATGGAGACCATGGATAGGAACCAGTGATGGTGACTGGGTCCCAGTTCATGGACAGGGACCCGGGAGTCGGACGGTGACACGGGACAGGGACGGTGACATGGGACGGGGACGGTGACACGGGACAGGGACGGGGACGGGGATGGTGACACGGGACAGGGACGGTGACATGGGACAGGGGCGCTTATACGGGACAGAGATGGTGATGCTGCATGGGGACCCGGGATTGGGCGCGTCCCGGAATCGGGATGGAGACCATGGATAGGAACCAGTAATGGTGACTGGGTCCCAGTTCATGGACAGGGACCCGGGAGTGGGACGGTGACACGGGACAGGGACGGTGACATGGGACGGGGACGGTGACATGGGATTGGGATGATGAGACAGGACAGAGATGGTGACACAGGACGGGGACGGTGACACAGGACGGGGACGGTGACACAGGACAGGGATGGTGACACGGGACGGGGACGGTGACATAGGACAGGGACGGTGACACGGGACGGGGTCGGTGACACGGGATTGGGTGGGTGACACAGGATGGGGACGGTGACACGGGATGGGGATGGTGACACAGGACGGGGACGGGGACGGGGACATGAGATGGGGACGGTGACACGGGAAGGGGACAGTGACATGGGACAGGAGTGGTGACACGAGATGGGGACGGTGACAAGGACCGGGAACGGTGACACAAAACGGGGACGGGGATACGGGAAGGGAATGGTGACACGGGATGGGGACGGTGACACAAGACGGGGATGGTGACACGAGACGGGGATGGTGACACGGGACGGGGACGGGGACAGGGACACGGGATGGGAGCGGTGACACGGGATGGGGACGCTGACACAGGACGAGGACATTGACACGAGACGGCGACGGTGACACGAGACGGGACGGTGACACAGGATGGGGACAGGGACACGGGACGGGGACGGGGATGGTGACACGAGATGGGGAGGGTGAAATGAGATGGCGACGGTGACACGGGACGGGCACGGTGACACGAGACGGGGACGGTGACACGGGACGGGACGGTGACACGAGACGGCGACGGTGAAACGAGACGGGGACGGTAACACGAGACGGGGACGGGGACACAGGACGGGGAAGGTGACACGGGACGGAGACGGTGACACGAGACGGGTACAGTGACACGGGATGGGGACGGTGACACGAGACGGAGACGGGGACGGGGACACGGAACGGGGACGGGGACGGGGACGGTGACACGGGACAGGGACGGTGACACGGGATGGGAGCGGTGACAACGTACGGGGTCGGTGACACGGGAAGGGGACAGTGACACGTTATGGGGACGGTGACATGGGATGGGGACGTGGACGGCGACACATGACGGGGACGTTGACACGGGATTGGGTCGGTAACACGGGACGGGGACGGTGACAGGGGATGGGGACGGTGACACGGGACAGGGACGGTGAAACGAGACGGGGACGGTGACACAGGACACGGACGGGGACAGGGACACAGGATTGGGTCAGTGACACGGGGCGGGGACGGTGTCAATGTGGATGGTGACATGGGACGGGGACTGTGACACAGGACAGGGACAGTGATAGAGGACGAGGACGGTGACACGGGACAGGGACGTTCACACGGGATTGGGTCGGTGACACGGGACGAGGACGGTGACACGGGATTGGGTCGGTGACACGGGACGGGGACGTTGACACGCGATTGGGTCGGTGACACGGGACGGGGACGGTGACACGGGACGGGGACAGTGAAACGGGATGGGGACCGTGACACGGGACGGGGACGGTGACACGGGATGAGGACACTGATAGGGGACGGGGACGGTGACACGGGACGGGGACAGTGAAACGGGATGGGGACCGTGACACGGGACGGGGACGGTGACACGGGATGAGGACACTGATAGGGGACGTGGACGGCGACACAGGACGGGGACGTTGAACGGGATTGGGTCGGTAACACGGGACGGGGACGGTGACACGGGATGGGGACGGTGACACGGTATGGGGACGGGGACGGTGACACGAGACGGGGACGGTGACACAGGACACAGACGGGGACAGGGACACGGGATTGGGTCTTTGACACGGGGCGGGGACGGTGACAATGTGGATGGTGACATGGGACGGGGACTGTGACACAGGACAGGTACAGTGATAGAGGACGAGGACGGTGACACGGGACAGGGACGTTGACACGGGATTGGGTCGGTGACACGGGATGGGGCCGGTGATGGGGGATTGAGTCGGTGACACGGGACGGGGACCGTGACACGGGACGGGGACGGTGAAACGGGATGGGGACCGTGACACGGGACGGGGACGGTGAAACGGGATGGGGACTGTGACACGGGACGGGGACAGTGACACGCGATGGGGACGTGGATGGTGACACAGGACAGGGACGTTGACATGGGATTGGGTCGCTAACACGGGACGGGGACGGTGACACGGGATGGGGACGGTGACACGGGACCGGGACGGGGACGGTGACACGAGACGGGGACAGTGACATGGGATGGGGACGGGGGCGGTGACATAGGACAGGGACGGGGACACAGGACGGGGAAGGTGACATGGGACGGAGACGGTGACACGAGACGGGTACAGTGACACGGGATGGGGACGGTGACACGAGACGGAGACGGGGACGGGGACACGGAACGGGGACGGGGACGGGGACGGTGACACGGGACGGGGACGGTGACACGGGATTGGGTCGGTGACAACGTACGGGGTCGGTGACACGGGAAGGGGACAGTGACACGGGATGGGGACGGTGACATGGGATGGGGACGTGGACGGCGACACATGACGGGGACGTTGACACGGGATTGGGTCGGTAACATGGGACGGGGACGGTGACAGGGGATGGGGACGGTGACACGGGACGGGGACGGTGACACGAGACGGGGACGGTGACACAGGACACGGACGGGGACAGGGACACGGGATTGGGTCAGTGACACGGGGCGGGGACGGTGTCAATGTGGATGGTGACATGGGACGGGGACTGTGACACAGGACAGGGACAGTGATAGAGGACGAGGACGGTGACACGGGACAGGGACGTTGACACGGGATTGGGTCGGTGACACGGGACGAGGACGGTGACACGGGATTGGGTCGGTGACACGGGACGGGGACGTTGACACGGGATTGGGTCGGTGACACGGGACGGGGACGGTGACACGGGACGGGGACAGTGAAACGGGATGGGGACCGTGACACGGGACGGGGACGGTGACACGGGATGAGGACACTGATAGGGGACGGGGACGGTGACACGGGACGGGGATGTTGACACGGGATTGGGTCGGTGACAACGTACGGGGTCGGTGACACGGGATGGGGACAGTGACAAGGGATGGGGACGGTGACATGGGATGGGGACGTGGACGGCGACACAGGATGGGGACGTTGAACAGGATTGGGTCGGTAACACGGGACGGGGACGGTGACACGGGATGGGGACGGTGACACGGTACGGGGACGGGGACCGGGACGGTGACACGAGACGGGGACGGTGACACAGGACACGGACGGGGACAGGGACACGGGATTGGGTCAGTGACACGGGGCGGGGACGGTGACAATGTGGATGATGACATGGGACGGGGACTGTGACACAGGACAGGGACAGTGATAGAGGGCGAGGACGGTGACACGGGACAGGGACATTGACACGGGATTGGGTCGGTGACACGGGATGGGGCCGGTGACGTGGGATTGAGTCGGTGACACAGGACGGGGACCGTGACAAGGGACGGGGACGGTGAAACGGGATGGGGACCGTAACACGGGACGGGGACAGTGACACGCGATGGGGACGTGGATGGTGACACAGGACGGGGACGTTGACACGGGATTGGGTCGGTAACACGGGAAAGGGACGGTGACACGGGATGGGGACGGTGACACAGGACACTGACGGGGACAGGGACACGGGATTGGGTCAGTGACACGGGGCGGGGACGGTGACAATGTGGATAGTGACATGGGACGGGGACTGTGACACAGGACAGGGACAGTGATAGAGGACGAGGACGGTGACACGGGACAGGGACGTTGACACGGGCTTGGGTCGGTGACACGGGACGAGGACGGTGACACGGGATTGGGTCGGTGACAGGGGACGGGGACGTTGACACGGGATTGGGTCGGTGACACGGGACGGGGACGGTGACACGGGATGAGGACACTGATAGGGGACGGGGATGGTGACACGGGACGGGGACGGTGACACGGGATTGGTTCGGTGACAACGTACGGGGTCGGTGACACGGGATGGGGACAGTGACATGGGATGGGGACGGTGACATGGGATGGGGACGTGGACGGCGACACAGGACGGGGACGTTGAACGGGATTGGGTCGGTAACACGGGACGGGGACAGTGACACGGGATGGGGACGGTGACACGGTACGGGGACGGGGACGGTGACACGAGACGGGGACGGTGACACAGGACACGGACGGGGACAGGGACACGGGATTGGGTCATTGACACGGGGCGGGGACGGTGACAATGTGGATGGTGACATGGGACGGGGACTGTGACACAGGACAGGGACAGTGATAGAGAACGAGGACGGTGACACGGGACAGGGACGGTGACACGGGATTGGGTCGGTGACACGGGATGGGGCCGGTGACGTGGGATTGAGTCGGTGACACAGGACGGGGACCGTGACACGGGACGGGGACGGTGAAACGGGATGGGGACCGTGACACGGGACGGGGACGGTGAAACGGGATGGGGACTGTGACACGGGACGGGGACAGTGACACGCGATGGGGACGTGGATGGTGACACAGGACAGGGACGTTGACATGGGATTGGGTCGCTAACACGGGACGGGGACGGTGACACGGGATGGGGACGGTGACACGGGACCGGGACGGGGACGGTGACACGAGACGGGGACAGTGACACGGGATGGGGACGGGGGCGGTGACATAGGACAGGGACGGGGACACAGGACGGGGAAGGTGACATGGGACGGAGACGGTGACACGAGACGGGTACAGTGACACGGGATGGGGACGGTGACACGAGACGGAGACGGGGACGGGGACACGGAACGGGGACGGGGACGGGGACGGTGACACGGGACGGGGACGGTGACACGGGATTGGGTCGGTGACAACGTACGGGGTCGGTGACACGGGAAGGGGACAGTGACACGGGATGGGGAAGGTGACATGGGATGGGGACGTGGACGGCGACACATGACGGGGACGTTGACACGGGATTGGGTCGGTAACATGGGACGGGGACAGTGACAGGGGATGGGGACGGTGACACGGGACGGGGACAGTGACACGAGACGGGGACGGTGACACAGGACACGGACGGGGACAGGGACACGGGATTGGGTCAGTGACACGGGGCGGGGACGGTGTCAATGTGGATGGTGACATGGGACGGGGACTGTGACACAGGACAGGGACAGTGATAGAGGACGAGGACGGTGACACGGGACAGGGACGTTGACACGGGATTGGGTCGGTGACACGGGACGAGGACGGTGACACGGGATTGGGTCGGTGACACGGGACGGGGACGTTGACACGGGATTGGGTCGGTGACACGGGACGGGGACGGTGACACGGGACGGGGACGGTGACACGGGATGGGGACCGTGACACGGGACGGGGACGGTGACACGGGATGAGGACACTGATAGGGGACGGGGACGGTGACACGGGACGGGGATGTTGACACGGGATTGGGTCGGTGACAACGTACGGGGTCGGTGACACGGGATGGGGACAGTGACAAGGGATGGGGACGGTGACATGGGATGGGGACGTGGACGGCGACACAGGATGGGGACGTTGAACAGGATTGGGTCGGTAACACGGGACGGGGACGGTGACACGGGATGGGGACGGTGACATGGTACGGGGACGGGGACCGGGACGGTGACACGAGACGGGGACGGTGACACAGGACATGGACGGGGACAGGGACACGGGATTGGGTCAGTGACACGGGGCGGGGACGGTGACAATGTGGATGATGACATGGGACGGGGACTGTGACACAGGACAGGGACAGTGATAGAGGGCGAGGACGGTGACACGGGACAGGGACATTGACACGGGATTGGGTCGGTGACACGGGATGGGGCCGGTGACGTGGGATTGAGTCGGTGACACAGGACGGGGACCGTGACAAGGGACGGGGATGGTGAAACGGGATGGGGACCGTAACACGGGACGGGGACAGTGTCACGCGATGGGGACGTGGATGGTGACACAGGACGGGGACGTTGACACGGGATTGGGTCGGTAACACGGGAAAGGGACGGTGACACGGGATGGGGACGGTGACACAGGACACTGACGGGGACAGGGACACGGGATTGGGTCAGTGACACGGGGCGGGGACGGTGTCAATGTGGATGGTGACATGGGACGGGGACTGTGACACAGGACAGGGACAGTGATAGAGGACGAGGACGGTGACACGGGACAGGGACGTTGACACGGGCTTGGGTCGGTGACACGGGACGAGGACGGTGACACGGGATTGGGTCGGTGACAGGGGACGGGGACGTTGACACGGGATTGGGTCGGTGACACGGGACGGGGACGGTGACACGGGATGAGGACACTGATAGGGGACGGGGATGGTGACACGGGACGGGGACGGTGACACGGGATTGGTTCGGTGACAACGTACGGGGTCGGTGACACGGGATGGGGACAGTGACATGGGATGGGGACGGTGACATGGGATGGGGACGTGGACGGCGACACAGGACGGGGACGTTGAACGGGATTGGGTCGGTAACACGGGACGGGGACAGTGACACGGGATGGGGACGGTGACACGGGACGGGGACGGGGACGGTGACACGAGACGGGGACAGTGACACGGGACGGGGACACGGACGTTGACACGAGGCGGGGACAGTGACATGAGATGGGGACGGTGACACGAGACGGGGATGGTGACACGGGACGGGGACGGTGACACGAGATGGCGACGGTGACACGAGACGGGGACGCTGACACAGGACGAGGACATTGACACGAGATGGCGACGGTGACACGAGACGGTACGGTGACACAGGATGGGGACAGGGACACGGGACGGGGACGGGGATGGTGACACGAGACGGGGAGGGTGAAATGAGATGGCGACGGTGACACGAGACGGGGACGGTGTCACGAGACGGCGACGGTGACACGAGACGGGGACGGTGACACGAGACGGGGATGGTGACACAGGACGGGGACGGGGATGGGGACAGGGACACGGGATGGGAGCGGTGACATGGGATGGGGATGGTGACACAGGACGGGGACGTTGACACGGGACGGGGACATGGGACAGGGACGGTGACATGAGATGGGGACGGTGACACAGGACAGGGACGGTGACAAAGGACGGGGACGGTGACACAGGACGGGGACGGTGACATGGGACAGGGACGGTGACACGAGACGGGGACGGTGACACAGGACAGGGACGGGTACAGGGACACGGGATTGGGTCAGTGACATGGGACGGGGACGGTGACAATGGGGATGGTGACATGGGACGGGGACTGTGACACAGGACAGGGACAGTGATAGAGGACGAGGACGGTGACACGGGACAGGGACGTTGACACGTGATTGGGTCGGCGACACGGGACGAGGACGGTGACACGGGATTGGGTCGCTGACACGAGACGGGGACGTTGACACGGGATTGGGTCGGTGACACGGGACGGGGATGTTGACACGGGATTGGGTCGGTGACACGGGACGGGGACGGTGACACGGGACGGGGACAGTGAAACGGGATGGGGACCGTGACACGGGACGGGGACGGTGACACGGGATGAGGACACTGATAGGGGACGGGGACGGTGACACGGGACGGGGACGGTGACACGGGATTGGGTCGGTGACAACGTACGGGGTCGGTGACACGGGATGGGGACAGTGACACGGGATGGGGACGGTGACATGGGATGGGGACGTGGACGGCGACACATGACGGGGACGTTGACACGGGATTGGGTCGGTAACACGGGACGGGGACGGTGACACGGGACGGGGACGGGGACGGTGACACGAGACGGGGACGGTGACACAGGACAGGGACGGGGACAGGGACACGGGATTGGGTCAGTGACACGGGGCGGGGACGGTGACAATGTGGATGGTGACATGGGACGGGGACTGTGACACAGGACAGGTACAGTGATAGAGGACGAGGACGGTGACACGGGACAGGGACGTTGACACGGGATTGGGTCGGTGACACGGGATGGGGCCGGTGATGTGGGATTGAGTCGGTGACACAGGACGGGGACCGTGACACGGGACGGGGACGGTGAAACGGGATGGGGACCGTGACACGGGACGGGGACGGTGAAACGGGATGGGGACTGTGACACGGGACGGGGACAGTGACACGCGATGGGGACGTGGATGGTGACACAGGACAGGGACGTTGACATGGGATTGGGTCGCTAACACGGGACGGGGACGGTGACACGGGATGGGGACGGTGACACGGGACGGGGACGGGGACGGTGACACGAGACGGGGACAGTGACATGGGATGGGGACGGGGGCGGTGACATAGGACAGGGACGGGGACACAGGACGGGGAAGGTGACATGGGACGGAGACGGTGACACGAGACGGGTACAGTGACACGGGATGGGGACGGTGACACGAGACGGAGACGGGGACGGGGACACGGAACGGGGACGGGGACGGGGACGGTGACACGGGACGGGGACGGTGACACGGGATTGGGTCGGTGACAACGTACGGGGTCGGTGACACGGGAAGGGGACAGTGACACGGGATGGGGACGGTGACATGGGATGGGGACGTGGACGGCGACACATGACGGGGACGTTGACACGGGATTGGGTCGGTAACATGGGACGGGGACGGTGACAGTGGATGGGGACGGTGACACGGGACGGGGACGGTGACACGAGACGGGGACGGTGACACAGGACACGGACGGGGACAGGGACACGGGATTGGGTCAGTGACACGGGGCGGGGACGGTGTCAATGTGGATGGTGACATGGGACGGGGACTGTGACACAGGACAGGGACAGTGATAGAGGACGAGGACGGTGACACGGGACAGGGACGTTGACACGGGATTGGGTCGGTGACACGGGACGAGGACGGTGACACGGGATTGGGTCGGTGACACGGGACGGGGACGTTGACACGGGATTGGGTCGGTGACACGGGACGGGGACGGTGACACGGGACGGGGACAGTGAAACGGGATGGGGACCGTGACACGGGACGGGGACGGTGACACGGGATGAGGACACTGATAGGGGACGGGGACGGTGACACGGGACGGGGATGTTGACACGGGATTGGGTCGGTGACAACGTACGGGGTCGGTGACACGGGATGGGGACAGTGACAAGGGATGGGGACGGTGACATGGGATGGGGATGTGGACGGCGACACAGGATGGGGACGTTGAACAGGATTGGGTCGGTAACACGGGACGGGGACGGTGACACGGGATGGGGACGGTGACACGGTACGGGGACGGGGACCGGGACGGTGACACGAGACGGGGACGGTGACACAGGACACGGACGGGGACAGGGACACGGGATTGGGTCAGTGACACGGGGCGGGGACGGTGACAATGTGGATGATGACATGGGACGGGGACTGTGACACAGGACAGGGACAGTGATAGAGGGCGAGGACGGTGACACGGGACAGGGACATTGACACGCGATTGGGTCGGTGACACGGGATGGGGCCGGTGACGTGGGATTGAGTCGGTGACACAGGACGGGGACCGTGACACGGGACGGGGACGGTGAAACGGGATGGGGACCGTGACACGGGACGGGGACGGTGAAACGGGATGGGGACTGTGACACGGGACGGGGACAGTGACACGCGATGGGGACGTGGATGGTGACACAGGACAGGGACGTTGACACGGGATTGGGTCGCTAACACGGGACGGGGACGGTGACACGGGATGGGGACGGTGACACGGGACGGGGACGGGGACGGTGACACGAGACGGGGACAGTGACACGGGACGGGGACACGGACGTTGACACGAGGCGGGGACAGTGACATGAGATGGGGACGGTGACACGAGACGGGGATGGTGACACGGGACGGGGACGGTGACACGAGATGGCGACGGTGACACGAGACGGGGACGCTGACACAGGACGAGGACATTGACACGAGATGGCGACGGTGACACGAGACGGTACGGTGACACAGGATGGGGACAGGGACACGGGACGGGGACGGGGATGGTGACACGAGACGGGGAGGGTGAAATGAGATGGCGACGGTGACACGAGACGGGGACGGTGTCACGAGACGGCGACGGTGACACGAGACGGGGACGGTGACACGAGACGGGGATGGTGACACAGGACGGGGACGGGGATGGGGACAGGGACACGGGATGGGAGCGGTGACATGGGATGGGGATGGTGACACAGGACGGGGACGTTGACACGGGACGGGGACATGGGACAGGGACGGTGACATGAGATGGGGACGGTGACACAGGACAGGGACGGTGACAAAGGACGGGGACGGTGACACAGGACGGGGACGGTGACATGGGACAGGGACGGTGACACGAGACGGGGACGGTGACACAGGACAGGGACGGGTACAGGGACACGGGATTGGGTCAGTGACATGGGACGGGGACGGTGACAATGGGGATGGTGACATGGGACGGGGACTGTGACACAGGACAGGGACAGTGATAGAGGACGAGGACGGTGACACGGGACAGGGACGTTGACACGTGATTGGGTCGGCGACACGGGACGAGGACGGTGACACGGGATTGGGTCGCTGACACGAGACGGGGACGTTGACACGGGATTGGGTCGGTGACACGGGACGGGGATGTTGACACGGGATTGGGTCGGTGACACGGGACGGGGACGGTGACACGGGACGGGGACAGTGAAACGGGATGGGGACCGTGACACGGGACGGGGACGGTGACACGGGATGAGGACACTGATAGGGGACGGGGACGGTGACACGGGACGGGGACGGTGACACGGGATTGGGTCGGTGACAACGTACGGGGTCGGTGACACGGGATGGGGACAGTGACACGGGATGGGGACGGTGACATGGGATGGGGACGTGGACGGCGACACATGACGGGGACGTTGACACGGGATTGGGTCGGTAACATGGGACGGGGACGGTGACACGGGATGGGGACGGGGACGGTGACACGAGACGGGGACGGTGACACAGGACAGGGACGGGGACAGGGACACGGGATTGGGTCAGTGACACGGGGCGGGGACGGTGACAATGTGGATGGTGACATGGGACGGGGACTGTGACACAGGACAGGTACAGTGATAGAGGACGAGGACGGTGACACGGGACAGGGACGTTGACACGGGATTGGGTCGGTGACACGGGATGGGGACCGTGACATGGGACGGGGACGGTGAAACGGGATGGGGACTGTGACACGGGACGGGGACAGTGACACGCGATGGGGACGTGGATGGTGACACAGGACAGGGACGTTGACACGGGATTGGGTCGCTAACACGGGACGGGGACGGTGACACGGGATGGGGACGGTGACACGGGACGGGGACGGGGACGGTGACACGGGACGGGGACAGTGACACAGGATGGGGACGGGGACGGTGACATAGGACAGGGACGGGGACACAGGACGGGGAAGGTGACACGGGACGGGGATGGTGACACGAGACGGGTACAGTGACACGGGATGGGGACGGTGACACGAGACGGAGACGGGGACGGGGACACGGAACGGGGACGGGGACGGGGACGGTGACACGGGATAGGGACGGTGACACAAGACGGGGACGGTGACACGAGACGGGGATGGTGACACGGGACGGGGACGGTGACACGAGATGGCGACGGTGACACGAGACGGGGACGCTGACACAGGACGAGGACATTGACACGAGACGGCGACGGTGACACGAGACGGGATGGTGACACAGGACGGGGACAGGGACACGGGACGGGGACGGGGATGGTGACACGAGACGGGGAGGGTGAAATGAGATGGCGACGGTGACACAGGACGGGGAAGGTGACACGGGACGGGGACGGTGACACGGGACGGGGACGGTGACACGAGACGGGGATGGAGACACGGGACGGGGACGGGGACAGGGACACGGGATGGGGACGCTGACACAGGACGAGGACATTGACACGAGACGGCGACGGTGACACAGGATAGGGACAGGGACACGGGACGGGGACGGGCACGGTGACACGAGACGGGGACGGTGACACGAGATGGCGACGGTGACATGAGACGGGGACGGTGACACGAGACGGGGACGGTGACACAGGACGGGTTCAGGGATGGGGACAGGGACACGGGATGGGAGCAGTGACATGGGATGGGGATGGTGACACAGGACGGGGACGTTGTCACGGGACGGGGACATGGGACAGGGACGGTGACACTAGATGGGGACGGTGACACAGGACAGGGACGGTGACACAGGACGGGGACGGTGACACAGGACGGGGACGGTGACACGAGACGGGGATGGTGACACGAGATGGGGACGGTGACACAGGACGAGGATGTTGACACGAGACGGCGACGGTGACACGAGATGGGGACGGTGACACAGGACGGGGACAGGGACACGGGAAGGGGACGGGGACGGTGACACGAGACGGGGACGGTGACACGGGACGGGGACGGTGACACGGGACAGGAGTGGTGACACGAGATGGGGATGGTGACACGGGACAGGAACGGTGACACGAGACGGGGATGGGGACACGGGAAGGGGATGGTGACACGAGACGGGGACGGGGACACGAGACGGGGACGGTGACACCGGACGTGAATGGTGACACGAGACCGGGACGGTGACACGAGACGGGGACGGTGACATGGGACGGGGATGGGGATGGGGACGGTGTCACGGGACAGGGAGGGTGACACGGGATGGAGGTGGTGACACAGGACAGGGACGGTGCCACGGGACAGAGGCGGTAACACGGGACAGGGACGGTGACACTGGACAGGGAGGTTGTAACAGGATTGGGTCAGTGACACGGGACAGGGACGTTGACATGGGATTGGGTCGGTAACACGGGACGGGGTCGGTGGCACAGGACGGGGACAGTGACATGGGACGGGGACGGTGAAACGGGATTGGGTCGGTGACACAGGATGGGGACGGTGATAGGGGAAGGGGACGGTGACACTGGACGGGGAGGGGAACGGTAATACGGGACGGGGACGGTGACACGGGACAGGGACGGTGACACGGGATGGGGACGGTGTCTGTGACACGGGACGGGGACGGGGACGGTGACATGATACGGGAATGGGGTGGTGACAAAGGACAGGGACGGTGCCACGAGACGGGGACTTTGACACGAGACAGGGACGGTGACACGGGATTGGGTCGGTGACACGGGACAGGGATGGTGACACGGGATTGGGTCAGTGACAGGGGACGGGGACGGTGACACGGGATTGGGTCGGTGACATTTGACGTGGACATTGACTCAGGATTGGGTCGGTGACACGGAATGGGGAAGGGGACACGGAATTGGGTCGGTGACACGGGATGGGGACGGTGACACGGGATGGGGACGGTGACACGGGATGGGGACGGTGACATGGGACGGGGACGGTGACACGGGACAGGGACGGTGACACGGGATGGGGACGGTGACACGGGATGGGGACGGTGACATGGGACGGGGACGGTGACACAGGATGGGGAGGGTGACACGGGATGGGGATGGTGACACAGGACGGGGACAGGGACAGGGACAAGGGACGGGGACGGGGACGGTGACACGAGACGGGGACGGTGACATGAGACAGGGACAGTGACACGGGACGGGGACAGTGACATGGGACAGGAGTGGTGACACGAGACGGCGACGGTGACACGGGCCGGGGACGGTGACACGAGACGGGGACGGGGATACGGGAAGGGGATGGTGACACGGGACGGGGACGGTGACACGGGATTGGGACGGTGACACGAGACGGGGACGGTGACACGGTACGGGGACGGGGACGGGGACGGTGACACAAGATGGAGACGGTGACACAGGACAGGGACGGGGACAGGGACACGGGATTGGGTCAGTGACATGGGACGGGGACGGTGACAATGGGGATGGTGACATGGGACGGGGAATGTGACACAGGACAGGGACAGTGATAGAGGACGAGGACGGTGACACGGGACAGGGACGTTGACACGGGATTGGGTCGGTGACACGGGACGAGGACGGTAACACGGGATTGGGTCGGTGACACGGGACAGGGACGTTGACACGTGATTGGGTCGGTGACACGGGACAAGGACAGTGACATGGGATTGGGTCGGTGACACGGGACGGGGACGTTGACACGGGATTGGGTCGGTGACACGGGACGGGGATGTTGACACGGGATTGTGTCGGTGACACAGGACGGGGATGGTGATAAGGGACGGGGACAGTGACACGGGATGGGGCCGGTGACGTGGGATTGAGTCGGTGACACAGGACGGGGACGGTGACACGGGACGGGGACTGTGACACGGGATGAGGACAATGATAGGGGATGGGGACGGTGGCACGGGACAGGGACAGTGACACGGGATTGGGTCGATGACACAGGACGGGGACGGTGATAAGGGACGGGGACAGTGACACGGGACGGGGACGGTGACACGGGATTGGGTCGGTGACACAGGACAGGGTCGGTGACACGGGACGGGGACAGTGACATGGGATGGGGACGGTGACACTGGATGGGGACGTGGACGGTGACACAGGACGGGGACGTTGACACGGGATTGGGTCGGTAACACGGGACGGGGACGGTGACACAGGACGGGGACGGTGACACAGGATGGGGACAGTGACACGGGACGGGGTTGGTGACACGGGAGGCGTGGGTGACATGGGACGGGGACGGGGACGGTGACACGGGACAGGGACGGTGACATGGGACAGGGGCGCTTATACGGGACAGAGATGGTGATGCTGCATGGGGACCCGGGATTGGGCGGGTCCCGGAATCGGGATGGAGTCCATGGATAGGAACCAGTGATGGTGACTGGGTCCCAGTTCATGGACAGGGACCCGGGAGTGGGACGGTGACACGGGACAGGGATGGTGACATGGGAAGGGGACGGTGACACAGGACGGGGACGGTGACACAGGACAGGGATGGTGACACGGGATGGGGACGGTGACATAGGACAGGGACGGTGACACGGGACGGGGTCGGTGACACGGGATTGGGTGGGTGACACAGGATGGGGACGGTGACACGGGATGGGGATGGTGACACAGGACGGGGACGGGGACGGGGACAGGGACACGGGACGGGGACGGGGACGGTGACACGAGACGGGGACGGTGACATGAGATGGGGACGGTGACACGGGATGGGGATGGTGACACAGGACGGGGACGGGGACGGGGACAGGGACACGGGACGGGGACGGGGACGGTGACACGAGACGGGGACGGTGACATGAGACGGGGACGGTGACACGGGACGGGGACAGTGACATGGGACAGGAGTGGTGACACGAGATGGGGACGGTGACACGGGACGGGGACGGTGACACGGGATGGGGATGGGATACGGGTAGGGACGGTGACACAGGACGGGGACAGTGACATGGGATGGGGACGGTGACACGAGACGGGGACGGGGACGGGGCCAGGGACGGGTACAGGGACACGGGATTGGGTCAGTGACATGGGACGGGGACGGTGACAATGGGGATGGTGACATGGGACGGGGACTGTGACACAGGACAGGGACAGTGATAGAGGACGAGGACGGTGACACGGGACAGGGACGTTGACACGGGATTGGGTCGGTGACACGGGACGAGGACGGTGACACGGGATTGGGTCGGTGACACGGGACGGGGACGTTGACACGGGATTGGGTCGGTGACACGGGACGGGGATGTTGACACGGGATTGGGTCGGTGACACGGGACGGGGACGGTGACACGGGACGGGGACCGTGACACGGGATGGGGACCGTGACACGGGACGGGGACGGTGACACGGGATGAGGACACTGATAGGGGACTGGGACGGTGACACGGGACGGGAACGGTGACACGGGATTGGGTCGGTGACAACGTACGGGGTCGGTGACACGGGATGGGGACAGTGACACGGGATGGGGACGGTGACATGGGATGGGGACGTGGATGGCGACACATGACGGGGACGTTGACACGGGATTGGTTCGGTAACACGGGACGGGGACGGTGACACGGGATGGGGACGGTGACATGGGACGTGGACGGGGACAGGGACGGTGACACGAGACGGGGACGGTGACACAGGACACGGACGGGGACAGGGACACGGGATTGGGTCAGTGACACGGGGCGGGGACGGTGACAATGTGGATGATGCCATGGGACGGGGACTGTGACACAGGACAGGAACAGTGATAGAGGACGAGGATGGTGACACGGGACAGGGACGTTGACACGGGATTGGGTCGGTGACACGGGACGAGGACTGTGACACGGGATTGGCTCGGTGACACGGGATTGGGTCGGGGACATGGGACAGGGACGGTGACACGAGACGGGGACGGTGATACTGGACGGGGACGGGGACAGTGACACGAGACGGGGATGGTGACACGAGACGGGACGGTGACACGGGACGGGGACGTTGACACAAGACGGGGACGGTGACACTGGATGGGGTCGGTGACACGGGACGGGGACGGTGACATGAGACAGGGACAGTGACACGGGATGGTGACGGTGACACGGGAAGGGGACGGTGACACGGGACGGGGACGGTGACATGGGACGGGTACGGTGACACGGGAAGGGGACGGTGACACGGGACGGGGACGGTGACATGGGACAGGGACGGTGACACGAGACGGGGACGGTGACACAGGACAGGGACGGGGACAGGGACACGGGATTGGGTCAGTGACACGGGACGGGGACGGTGACAATGGGGATGGTGACATGGGACGGGGACTGTGACACGAGACGGGGACGGGGATACGGGAAGGGAACGGTGACACGAGACGGGGACGGTGACACAGCACAGGGACGGGGACAGGGACACGGGATTGGGTCAGTGACATGGGACGGGGACGGTGACAATGGGGATGGTGACATGGGACGGGGACTGTAACACAGGACAGGGACAGTGATAGAGGACGAGGACGGTGACACGGGACAGGGACGTTGACACGGGATTGGGTCGGTGACACGGGACGGGGACGTTGACGCGGGATTGGGTCGGTGACACGGGACGGGGACGTTGACACGGGATTGGGTCGGTGACACAGGACGGGGACCGTGACACGGGACGGGGACGGTGAAACGGGATGGGGACCGTGACACGGGACGGGGACGGTGATACGGGATGAGGACATGATAGGGGACGGGGACAGTGACACAGGACAGGGACGGTGAGATGAGACGGGGACGGTGACACAGGACAGGGACGGGGACAGGGACACGGGATTGGGTCAGTGACACGGGACGCGGACGGTGACAATGGGGACGGTGACACGGGACGGGGACGGGGATGGTGACACAGGACGGGGACGGTGACATGGGATTGGTTCGGTGACACGGGACAGGGTCCGTGACAAAGGACGGGGACGGTGACACGGGAATGGGTTGGTGACACAGGACGGGGACGGTGACACAGGACGGGGACGGTGACACGGGACGGGGACGGTGACACGGGATTGGATCGGTGACAAAGGACGGGGTCGGTGACACGGGACGGGGACGGTGACACGGGATGGGGACCTGGACGGTGACACAGGACAGGGACGTTGACACAGGATTGGGTCGGTAACACGGGACGGGGACAGTGACACGGGATGGGGACGGTGACACGGGACGGGTCGGGGACGATGACACGGGACAGGGACGGTGACACGGGATTGGGTCGGTGACGCAGGACGGGGATGGTGACACAGGATGGGGACGGTGACACGGGACGGCGACGGTGACACGGGACGGGGCTGGTAACATGGGACGGGGACAGTGACACGGGATGGGGCTGGTGACACGGGATGGGGCTGGTGACATGGGACGGGGATGGTGACACTGGACGGGGATGGTGATACTGGATGGGGACGGGGGCGGTGACATGAGACGGGGACGGTGACAGGGACACGGGACGGGGACGGTGACACGAGACGGGGACGGTGACACAAGATGGGGACGGTGACACGGGACGGGGACGTTAACACGAGACGGGGACGGTGACATGGGATTGGTTCGGTGACACGGGACAGGGTCCGTGGCACTGGACGGGGACGGTGACACGGGACGGGGTTGGTGACATGGGACGGGTTGGTGACATGGGATTGGGTCGGTGACACGGGACAGGAACGGTGACACGGGATTGGGTCGGTGACATGGGACGGGGACGGTGACACGGGATTGGGTTGGTGACACGGGATTGGGTCAGTGTCACGGGACGGGGTCGGTGACACGGGATGGGGACGGTGACATGGGACGGGGACGGTGACACGGGACGGGGACGGTGACACGGGACGGGGACGGTGACACGGGATGGGGACGGTGACATGGGACGGGGACGGTGACATGGGATTGGTTCGGTGACACGGGACAGGGTCCGTGACACAGGACGGGGACGGTAACACGGGACGGGGACAGTTGCACGGGATTGGGTCGGTGACACAGGACGGGCACGGTGACACGGGATGGGGATGGTGACACAGGACGGGGACGGGGACGGGGACAGGGACACAGGACGGGGACGGGGACGGTGACACGAGACGGGGACGGTGACATGAGACGGGGACGTTGACACGGGACGGGGACAGTGACATGGGACAGGAGTGGTGACACGAGATGGGGACGGTGACACGGGCCGGGGAAGGTGACACGAGACGGGGACGGGGATACGGGAAGGGAACGGTGACACGAGATGGGGACGGTGACACAGGACAGGGACGGGTACAGGGACACGGGATTGGGTCAGTGACATGGGACGGGGACGGTGACAATGGGGATGGTGACATGGGACGGGGACTGTGACACAGGACAGGGACAGTGATAGAGGACGAGGACGGTGACACGGGACAGGGACGTTGACATGGGATTGGGTCGGTTACATGGGACGAGGACAGTGACACGGGATAGGGTCGGTGACACGGGACGGGGACGTTGACACGGGATTGGGTCGGTGACACGGGACGGGGATGTTGACACGGGTTTGGGTCGGTGACACGGGATGGGGCCGGTGACGTGGGATTGAGTCGTTGAAACAGGACGGGGACGGTGACACGGGATGGGGACAGTGAAACGGGAAGGGGACGGTGACACGGGACGGGGATGGTGACACGGGATGAGGACACTGAAAGGGGACGGGGTCGGTGACACGGGACGGGGACAGTGACACGGGACAGGGACGGGAACAGGGACACGGGATTGGGTCAGTGACACGGGACGGGGACGGTGACAATGGGGATGGTGACATGGGACGGGGACTGTGACACAGGACAGGGACAGTGATAGAAGACGAGGACGGTGACACGGGACAGGGACGTTGACACGGGATTGGGTCGGTGACACGGGACGAGGACATTGACACGGGATTGGGTCGGTGACACAGGACGGGGATGTTGACACGTGATTGGGTCGGTGACACGGGATGGGGCCGGTGACGTGGGATTGAGTCGGTGACACAGGACGGGGACCGTGACACGGGACGGGGACGGTGACACGGGATGAGGACAGTTATAGGGTACGGGGACGGTGACACGGAACAGGGACGGTGAGACGAGACGGGGACGGTGACACAGGACAGGGACGGGGACAGGGACACGGGATTGGGTCAGTGACACGGGACGGGGACGGGGACGGTAACACGGGATGGGGACGGTGATAGGGGACGGTGACACGGGATGGGGACGGTGACACTGGACGGGGACGTTGACACGGGACGGGGACATGGGACAGGGACGGTGACACGAGACGGAGACGGTGATACAGGACGGGGACGGTGACATGAGACAGGGATGGTGACACGAGACGGGTACGGTGACACAGGACGAGGACGTTGAAACGAGGCGGCGTCGGTGACACAAGACGGGGTTGGTGACACAGGACGGGGACGGGGACAGGGACACGAGACGGGGACGGTGACATGAGACGGGGACGGTGACACAGGACAGGGACGGGGACAGGGACACGGGATTGGGTTGGTGACACGGGACGGGGACGTTGACACGGGAATGGGTCGGTGACACGGGACAGGGACGTTGACACGGGATTGGGTCGGTGACACGGGACGAGGACGGTGACATGGGATTGGGTCGGTGACACGGGACGGGGATGTTGACACGGGATTGGGTCGGTGACACGGGATGGGGCCGGTGACGTGGGATTGAGTCAATGACACAGGACGGGGACGGTGACACGGGACGGGGACGGTGAAACGGGATGAGGACAGTGATAGGGGACGGGGACAGTGACACGGGACAGGGACAGTGACACGGGATTGGGTCGATGACACAGGACGGGGACGGTGATAAGGGACGGGGACAGTGACACGGGACGGGGACGGTGACACGGGATTGGGTCGGTGACACAGGACAGGGTCGGTGACACGGGACGGGGACAGTGACACGGGATGGGGACGGTGACACTGGATGGGGACGTGGACGGTGACACTGGACGGGGACGTTGACACGGGATTGGGTCGGTAACACGGGACGGGGACGGTGACACAGGACGGGGACGGTGACACAGGATGGGGACAGTGACACGGGACGGGGTTGGTGACACGGGAGGCGTGGGTGACATGGGACGGGGACGGGGACGGTGACACGGGACAGGGACGGTGACATGGGACAGGGGCGCTTATACGGGACAGAGATGGTGATGCTGCATGGGGACCCGGGATTGGGCGGGTCCCGGAATCGGGATGGAGTCCATGGATAGGAACCAGTGATGGTGACTGGGTCCCAGTTCATGGACAGGGACCCGGGAGTGGGACGGTGACACGGGACAGGGATGGTGACATGGGACGGGGACGGTGACACAGGACGGGGACGGTGACACAGGACAGGGATGGTGACACGGGACGGGGACGGTGACATAGGACAGGGACGGTGACACGGGACGGGGTCGGTGACACGGGATTGGGTGGGTGACACAGGATGGGGACGGTGACACGGGATGGGGATGGTGACACAGGACGGGGACGGGGACGGGGACAGGGACACGGGACGGGGACGGGGACGGTGACACGAGACGGGGACGGTGACATGAGATGGGGACGGTGACACGGGATGGGGATGGTGACACAGGACGGGGACGGGGACGGGGACGGGGACGGGGACAGGGACACGGGACGGGGACGGGGACGGTGACACGAGACGGGGACGGTGACATGAGACGGGGACGGTGACACGGGACGGGGACAGTGACATGGGGCAGGAGTGGTGACACGAGATGGGGACGGTGACACGGGCCGGGAACGGTGACACAAAACGGGGACGGGGATACGGGAAGGGAACGGTGACACGGGACGGGGACAGTGACATGGGACAGGGACGGTGACACGAGACGGGGACGGTGACACAGGACAGGGACGGGTACAGGGACACGTTATTGGGTCAGTGACATGGGACGGGGACGGTGACAATGGGGATGGTGACATGGGACGGGGACTGTGACACAGGACAGGGACAGTGATAGAGGACGAGGACGGTGACACGGGACAGGGACGTTGACACGGGATTGGGTCGGTGACACGGGACGAGGACGGTGACACGGGATTGGGTCGGTGACACGGGACGGGGACGTTGACACGGGATTGGGTCGGTGACACGGGACGGGGATGTTGACACGGGATTGGGTCGGTGACACGGGACGGGGACGGTGACACGGGACGGGGACAGTGAAACGGGATGGGGACCGTGACACGGGACGGGGACGGTGACACGGGATGAGGACACTGATAGGGGACTGGGACGGTGACACGGGACGGGGACGGTGACACGGGATTGGGTCGGTGACAACGTACGGGGTCGGTGACACGGGATGGGGACAGTGACACGGGATGGGGACGGTGACATGGGATGGGGACGTGGATGGCGACACATGACGGGGACGTTGACACGGGATTGGGTCGGTAACACAGGGACGGGGACGGTGACACGGGATGGGGACGGTGACACAGGACGTGGACGGGGACAGGGACGGTGACATGAGACGGGGACGGTGACACAGGACACGGACGGGGACAGGGACACGGGATTGGGTCAGTGACACGGGGCGGGGACGGTGACAATGTGGATGATGACATGGGACGGGGACTGTGACACAGGACAGGGACAGTGATAGAGGACGAGGACGGTGACACGGGACAGGGACGTTGACACGGGATTGGGTCGGTGACACGGGACGAGGACTGTGACACGGGATTGGGTCGGTGACATGGGACGGGGACGGTGACACGGGATGGGGACGGTGACACGGGACGGGGACGGGGACGGGGACGGTGACACGAGACGGGGACGGTGACACAGGACACGGACGGGGACAGGGACACGGGATTTGGTCAGTGACACGGGGCGGGGACGGTGACAATGTGGATGGTGACATGGGACGGGGACTGTGACACAGGACAGGGACAGTTTTAGAGGACAAGGACGGTGACACGGGACAGGGACGTTGACACGGGATTGGGTCGGTGACACGGGATGGGGCCGGTGACGTGGGATTGAGTCGGTGTCACAGGATGGGGACGGTGACACAGGACGGGGATGGTGAAACGGGATGGGGACCGTGACACGGGACGGGGACAGTGACACGGGATGGTGACGGTGACACGGGATGGGGACGTGGATGGTGACACAGGACGGGGACGTTGACACGGGATTGGGTCGGTAACACGGGACGGGGACGGCGACGGTGACACAGGACGGGGAAGGTGACACGGGATGGGGCTGGTGACACGAGACGGGGACGGTGACACGGGATGGGGCTGGTGACACGGGATGGGGCTGGTGACATGGGACGGAGATGGTAACACGGGACCGGGACGGTGACACTGTATGGGGACGGTGACACGGGACGGGGACGGTGACACAGGACGGGGATGGTGACACAGGATAGAGACGGGGACGGTGACATGGGATGGGGACACGGGACGGGGACGGTGACACAGGACGGGGATGGGAACGGTGACACGGGACGGGGACGGTGACACGGGATGGGGACGGGGTCTGTGACACGGGATGGGGACGGGGACAGTGACACGATACGGGGATGGGGTGGTGACAAAGGACAGGGACGGTGACACGAGACGGGGACTTTGACACGAGACGGGGACGGTGACACGGGATGGGGACGGGGACGGTGACACAGGACGGGGATGGTGACACGGGATGGGGACGGGGACGGTGACACAGGACGGGGATGGTGACACGGGATGGGGACGGGGACGGTGACACAGGACGGGGATGGTGACACAGGACGGGGACGGTGACACAGGACATGGATGGTGACACGGGACGGGGATGGTGACACAGGACGGGGACGGTGACACAGGACGGGGATGGTGAAACAGGATGGGGACGGGGACGGTGACATGGGATGGGGACGGGGACCGGGATGGTGACACGGGACGGTGTCGGTGTCACGGGACGGGGACGGTGAAACGGGACGGGAACGGTGACACGAGACGGGTACAGTGACATGGGACAGGGACGGTGACACGGGATGGGGACGGTGACACAAGACGGGGACGGTGACACGTGACGGGGATGGAGACACGGGAGGGGGACGGTGACACGAGATGGGGACGGTGACACGAGATGGGGACGGTGACACAGGACGGGGACGGGGACAGGGACACAGGATGGGAGCGGTGACACGGGATGGGAACGCTGACACAGGACGGGAACGGTGACATGGGACGAGGACATTGACACGAGACGGTGACGGTGACACGAGACGGGACGGTGACACAGGATGGGGACAGGGACTCGGGACGGGGACGGGCATGGTGACATGAGACGGGGACGGTGACACAGGACAGGGATGGGGACAGGGACACGGGATGGGAGCGGTGACATGGGATGGGGATGGTGACACAGGACGGGGACGTTGACACGGGACGGGGACATGGGACAGGGGCGGTGACACGAGATGGGGACGGTGACACAGGACGGGGACGGTGACACAGGACGGGGACGGTGACACAGGACGGGGACGGTGACATGGGACGGGGTCGGTGACACACTACGGGGATGGGGACAGGGACACGGGATTGGGTCGGTGACACGGGGCGGGGACGGTGACTATGGGGATGGTGACATGGGACCAGGACGGTGACACGGGACAGGGACAGTGACACGGGATTGGGTCGGTGACACGGGACGGTGACGTTGACACGGGATTGGGTCGGTGACACGGGACGGGGATGGTGATATGGGATTGAGTCGGTGACACAGGACGGGTACGGTGACACGGGACGGGGACGGGGACGGTGAAACGGTATGGGGACGGTGACACAGGACGGGGACGTTGACACGGGACGGGGACATGGGACAGGGACGGTGACACGAGACGGGGACGGTGATACAGGACGGGGACGGTGACACGAGACGGGGATGGTGACACGAGACGGGTACCGTGACACAGGACGAGGACGTTGACACGAGGCGGCGTCGGTGACATGAGATGGGGATGGTGACACAGGACGGGGAAGGGGACAGGGACACGGGACGGGGACGGGGACGGTGACACGAGATGGGGACGGTGACATGAGACGGGGACAGTGACACGGGCCGGGGACGGTGACACGGGACAGGGATGGTGACACGGGACGGGGACGGTGACACGGGATGGGGCTGGTGACACGGGATGGGGCTGGTGACATGGGACGGGGACGGGGACACTGGACGGGGACGGTGATACTGGACGGGGACGGGGGCGGTGACACGAGACGGGGACTTTGACAGGGACACGGGACGGGGATGGTGACACGAGACGGGGACGGTTACACGGGATTGGGTCAGTGACACTGGACGGGGACGGTGACACGGGATGGGGATGGTGACACGGGGCGGGGTAGGTGACATGGGCCGGGTCGGTGACACGAGACGGGGACTGTGACATTGGCCGGGTCGGTGACACGATTCAGGGACGTTGACATGGGATTGGGTCGGTGACACGGGACAGGGACGGTGACACGGGATTGGGTCGGTGACACAGGACGGGGACGGTGACACGGGATTGGGTCGGTGACACGGGACGGGGACGGTGATATGGGATTGAGTCGGTGACACAGGACGGGTACGGTGACATGGGATGGGGACGGTGATATGGGATTGAGTCGGTGACACAGGACGGGTACGGTGACATGGGACGGGGACGGGGACAGTGACACGGGATTGGGTCGGTGACACAGGACGGGTACGGTGACACGGGACGGGGACGGGGACGGTGACACGGGATGGGGACGGTGACACGGGAATGGGTCGGTAAGACGGGATTGGGTCGGTGACACGGGATTGGGTCGGTGACACGGGACGGGGACGGTGACACGGGATTGGGTCGGTGACACGGGATTGGGTCGGTGACACGGGATTGGGTCGGTGACACGGGACGGAGATGGTGATACGGGATTGGGTCGGTGACACGGGATTTGGTCGGTGACACGGGACGGGGACGGTGAAACGGGATTGGGTCGGTGACACGGGATTGGGTCGGGGACATGGGACAGGGACAGTGACACGAGACGGGGACGGTGATACAGGACGGGGACGGGGACAGTGACACGAGACGGGGATGGTGACACGAGACGGGTACGGTGACACAGGACGAGGACGTTGACACGAGGCGGCGTCGGTGACATGAGATGGTGATGGTGACACAGGACGGGGAAGGGGACAGGGACACGGGACGGGGACGGGGACGGTGACATGAGACGGGGACGGTGACATGAGACGGGGACAGTGAGACGGGCCGGGGACGGTGACACGGGACAGGGATGGTGACACGGGACGGGGGCGGTGACACGGGACGGCGACGGTGACACGGGAAGGGGCTGGTGACACGGGATGGGGCTGGTGACATGGGATGGGGCTGGTGACATGGGACGGGGACGGTGACACTGGACGGGGACGGTGATACTGGACGGGGACGGGGGCGGTGACAAGGGATGGGGCTGGTGACACGGGACGGGGACGGTGACACTGGATGGGGACGGTGATACTGGACGGGGACGGGGGCGGTGACATGAGACGGGGACGGTGACAGGGACACGGGACGGGGATGGTGACACGAGACCGGGACGGTTACACGGGATTGGGTCAGTGACACTGGACGGGGACGGTGACACGGGATGGGGATGGTGACACGGAGCGGGGTCGGTGACATGGGCCGGGTCGGTGACACGAGACGGGGACTGTGACACGGGACGAGGACGTTGACACAGGACGAGGACGTTGACACGAGGCAGCGTCGGTGACATGAGATGGGGATGGTGACACAGGACGGGGACGGTGACAGGGACACGGGACGGGGACGGGGACGGTGACACGTGACGGGGATGGTGACATGAGACGGGGACAGTGACACGGGCCGGGGACGGTGACACGGGACAGGGATGGTGACATGGGACGGGGGCGGTGACACGGGACGGCGACGGTGACACGGAATGGGGCTGGTGACACGGGATGGGGACGGTGACACGGGATGGGGCTGGTGACACGGGATGGGGCTGGTGACATGGGACGGGGACGGTGACACTGGACGGGGACGGTGATACTGGACGGGGACGGGGGCGGTGACACAAGACCGGGACGGTTACACGGGATTGGGTCAGTGAAACTGGACGGGGACGGTGACACGGGATGGGGATGGTGACACGGGGCGGGGTCGGTGACATGGGCTGGGTCGGTGACACGAGACGGGGACAGTGACACGGGATTGGTCGGTGAAACGGACGGGACGGTGACACGGGATTGGGTCGGAGACACAGGACGTGGACGGTGACATGGGATTGCTTCGGTGACACAGGACAGGGTCCGTGACACAGGACGGGGACGGTGACACGGGATGGGGACGGTTACACGGGATTGGGTCAGTGACACTGGACGGGGACGGTGACACGGGATGGGGATGGTGACACGGGGCGGGGTCGGTGACACGGGACGGGGATGTTGACACGGGATTGGGTCGGTGACACGGGACGGGGACGGTGATATGGGATTGAGTCGGTGACACAGGACGAGTACGGTGACATGGGACGGGGACGGTGATATGGGATTGAGTCGGTGACACAGGACGGGTACGGTGACATGGGACCGGGACGGGGACAGTGACATGGGATTGGGTCGGTGACACAGGACGGGTACGGTGACACGGGACGGGGACGGGGACGATGAAACGGGATGGGGACGGTGACACGGGATTGGGTCGGTGACATGGGATTGGGTCGGTGACACGGGACGGGGACTGTGACACGGGATTGGGTCGGTGACACGGGATTGGGTCGGTGACACGGGATTGGGTCGGTGACACGGGACGGGGACGGTGACACGGGATTGGGTCGGTGACACGGGATTGGGTCGGTGACATGGGATTGGGTCGGTGACACGGGATTGGGTCGGTGACACGGGATTGGGTCGGTGACACGGGACGGGGACGGTGAAACGGGATTGGGTCGGTGACACGGGATTGGGTCGGGGACATGGGACAGGGACGGTGACACGAGACGGGGACGGTGATACTGGACGGGGACGGGGACAGTGACACGAGACGGGGATGGTGACACGAGACGGGACGGTGACACGGGACGGGGACGTTGACACAAGACGGGGACGGTGACACTGGATGGGGTCGGTGACACGGGACGGGGACGGTGACATGAGACAGGGACAGTGACACGGGATGGTGACGGTGACACGGGAAGGGGACGGTGACACGGGACGGGGACGGTGACATGGGACGGGTACGGTGACACGGGAAGGGGACGGTGACACGGGACGGGGACGGTGACATGGGACAGGGACGGTGACACGAGACGGGGACGGTGACACAGGACAGGGACGGGGACAGGGACACGGGATTGGGTCAGTGACACGGGACGGGGACGGTGACAATGGGGATGGTGACATGGGACGGGGACTGTGACACGAGACGGGGACGGGGATACGGGAAGGGAACGGTGACACGAGACGGGGACGGTGACACAGCACAGGGACGGGGACAGGGACACGGGATTGGGTCAGTGACATGGGACGGGGACGGTGACAATGGGGATGGTGACATGGGACGGGGACTGTAACACAGGACAGGGACAGTGATAGAGGACGAGGACGGTGACACGGGACAGGGACGTTGACACGGGATTGGGTCGGTGACACGGGACGGGGACGTTGACGCGGGATTGGGTCGGTGACACGGGACGGGGACGTTGACACGGGATTGGGTCGGTGACACAGGACGGGGACCGTGACACGGGACGGGGACGGTGAAACGGGATGGGGACCGTGACACGGGACGGGGACGGTGATACGGGATGAGGACATGATAGGGGACGGGGACGGTGACACAGGACAGGGACGGTGAGATGAGACGGGGACGGTGACACAGGACAGGGACGGGGACAGGGACACGGGATTGGGTCAGTGACACGGGACGCGGACGGTGACAATGGGGACTGTGACACAGGACGGGGACGGTGACATGGGATTGGTTCGGTGACACGGGACAGGGTCCGTGACAAAGGACGGGGACGGTGACACGGGAATGGGTTGGTGACACAGGACGGGGACGGTGACACAGGACGGGGACGGTGACACGGGACGGGGACGGTGACACGGGATTGGATCGGTGACAAAGGACGGGGTCGGTGACACGGGACGGGGACGGTGACACGGGATGGGGACCTGGACGGTGACACAGGACAGGGACGTTGACACAGGATTGGGTCGGTAACACGGGACGGGGACAGTGACACGGGATGGGGACGGTGACACGGGACGGGTCGGGGACGATGACACGGGACAGGGACGGTGACACGGGATTGGGTCGGTGACGCAGGACGGGGATGGTGACACAGGATGGGGACGGTGACACGGGACGGCGACGGTGACACGGGACGGGGCTGGTAACATGGGACGGGGACAGTGACACGGGATGGGGCTGGTGACACGGGATGGGGCTGGTGACATGGGACGGGGATGGTGACACTGGACGGGGATGGTGATACTGGATGGGGACGGGGGCGGTGACATGAGACGGGGACGGTGACAGGGACACGGGACGGGGACGGTGACACGAGACGGGGACGGTGACACAAGATGGGGACGGTGACACGGGACGGGGACGTTAACACGAGACGGGGACGGTGACATGGGATTGGTTCGGTGACACGGGACAGGGTCCGTGGCACTGGACGGGGACGGTGACACGGGACGGGGTTGGTGACATGGGACGGGGACGGTGACACGGGATTGGGTTGGTGACACGGGATTGGGTCAGTGTCACGGGACGGGGTCGGTGACACGGGATGGGGACGGTGACATGGGACGGGGACGGTGACACGGGACGGGGACGGTGACACGGGACGGGGACGGTGACACGGGATGGGGACGGTGACATGGGACGGGGACGGTGACATGGGATTGGTTCGGTGACACGGGACAGGGTCCGTGACACAGGACGGGGACGGTGACACGGGACGGGGACAGTTGCACGGGATTGGGTCGGTGACACAGGACGGGCACGGTGACACGGGATGGGGATGGTGACACAGGACGGGGACGGGGACGGGGACAGGGACACAGGACGGGGACGGGGACGGTGACACGAGACGGGGACGGTGACATGAGACGGGGACGTTGACACGGGACGGGGACAGTGACATGGGACAGGAGTGGTGACACGAGATGGGGACGGTGACACGGGCCGGGGAAGGTGACACGAGACGGGGACGGGGATACGGGAAGGGAACGGTGACACGAGATGGGGACGGTGACACAGGACAGGGACGGGTACAGGGACACGGGATTGGGTCAGTGACATGGGACGGGGACGGTGACAATGGGGATGGTGACATGGGACGGGGACTGTGACACAGGACAGGGACAGTGATAGAGGACGAGGACGGTGACACGGGACAGGGACGTTGACATGGGATTGGGTCGGTTACATGGGACGAGGACAGTGACACGGGATAGGGTCGGTGACACGGGACGGGGACGTTGACACGGGATTGGGTCGGTGACACGGGACGGGGATGTTGACACGGGTTTGGGTCGGTGACACGGGATGGGGCCGGTGACGTGGGATTGAGTCGTTGAAACAGGACGGGGACGGTGACACGGGATGGGGACAGTGAAACGGGAAGGGGACGGTGACACGGGACGGGGATGGTGACACGGGATGAGGACACTGAAAGGGGACGGGGTCGGTGACACGGGACGGGGACAGTGACACGGGACAGGGACGGGAACAGGGACACGGGATTGGGTCAGTGACACGGGACGGGGACGGTGACAATGGGGATGGTGACATGGGACGGGGACTGTGACACAGGACAGGGACAGTGATAGAAGACGAGGACGGTGACACGGGACAGGGACGTTGACACGGGATTGGGTCGGTGACACGGGACGAGGACATTGACACGGGATTGGGTCGGTGACACAGGACGGGGATGTTGACACGTGATTGGGTCGGTGACACGGGATGGGGCCGGTGACGTGGGATTGAGTCGGTGACACAGGACGGGGACCGTGACACGGGACGGGGACGGTGACACGGGATGAGGACAGTTATAGGGTACGGGGACGGTGACACGGAACAGGGACGGTGAGACGAGACGGGGACGGTGACACAGGACAGGGACGGGGACAGGGACACGGGATTGGGTCAGTGACACGGGACGGGGACGGGGACGGTAACACGGGATGGGGACGGTGATAGGGGACGGTGACACGGGATGGGGACGGTGACACTGGACGGGGACGTTGACACGGGACGGGGACATGGGACAGGGACGGTGACACGAGACGGAGACGGTGATACAGGACGGGGACGGTGACATGAGACAGGGATGGTGACACGAGACGGGTACGGTGACACAGGACGAGGACGTTGAAACGAGGCGGCGTCGGTGACACAAGACGGGGTTGGTGACACAGGACGGGGACGGGGACAGGGACACGAGACGGGGACGGTGACATGAGACGGGGACGGTGACACAGGACAGGGACGGGGACAGGGACACGGGATTGGGTTGGTGACACGGGACGGGGACGTTGACACGGGAATGGGACGGTGACACGGGACAGGGACGTTGACACGGGATTGGGTCGGTGACACGGGACGAGGACGGTGACATGGGATTGGGTCGGTGACACGGGACGGGGATGTTGACACGGGATTGGGTCGGTGACACGGGATGGGGCCGGTGACGTGGGATTGAGTCAATGACACAGGACGGGGACGGTGACACGGGACGGGGACGGTGAAACGGGATGAGGACAGTGATAGGGGACGGGGACGGTGACACGGGACAGGGACAGTGACACGGGATTGGGTCGATGACACAGGACGGGGACGGTGATAAGGGACGGGGACAGTGACACGGGACGGGGACGGTGACACGGGATTGGGTCGGTGACACAGGACAGGGTCGGTGACACGGGACGGGGACAGTGACACGGGATGGGGACGGTGACACTGGATGGGGACGTGGACGGTGACACAGGACGGGGACGTTGACACGGGATTGGGTCGGTAACACGGGACGGGGACGGTGACACAGGACGGGGACGGTGACACAGGATGGGGACAGTGACACGGGACGGGGTTGGTGACACGGGAGGCGTGGGTGACATGGGACGGGGACGGGGACGGTGACACGGGACAGGGACGGTGACATGGGACAGGGGCGCTTATACGGGACAGAGATGGTGATGCTGCATGGGGACCCGGGATTGGGCGGGTCCCGGAATCGGGATGGAGTCCATGGATAGGAACCAGTGATGGTGACTGGGTCCCAGTTCATGGACAGGGACCCGGGAGTGGGACGGTGACACGGGACAGGGATGGTGACATGGGACGGGGACGGTGACACAGGACGGGGACGGTGACACAGGACAGGGATGGTGACACGGGACGGGGACGGTGACATAGGACAGGGACGGTGACACGGGACGGGGTCGGTGACACGGGATTGGGTGGGTGACACAGGATGGGGACGGTGACACGGGATGGGGATGGTGACACAGGACGGGGACGGGGACGGGGACAGGGACACGGGACGGGGACGGGGACGGTGACACGAGACGGGGACGGTGACATGAGATGGGGACGGTGACACGGGATGGGGATGGTGACACAGGACGGGGACGGGGACGGGGACAGGGACACGGGACGGGGACGGGGACGGTGACACGAGACGGGGACGGTGACATGAGACGGGGACGGTGACACGGGACGGGGACAGTGACATGGGGCAGGAGTGGTGACACGAGATGGGGACGGTGACACGGGCCGGGAACGGTGACACAAAACGGGGACGGGGATACGGGAAGGGAACGGTGACACGGGACGGGGACAGTGACATGGGACAGGGACGGTGACACGAGACGGGGACGATGACACAGGACAGGGACGGGTACAGGGACACGTTATTGGGTCAGTGACATGGGACGGGGACGGTGACAATGGGGATGGTGACATGGGACGGGGACTGTGACACAGGACAGGGACAGTGATAGAGGACGAGGACGGTGACACGGGACAGGGACGTTGACACGGGATTGGGTCGGTGACACGGGACGAGGACGGTGACACGGGATTGGGTCGGTGACACGGGACGGGGACGTTGACACGGGATTGGGTCGGTGACACGGGACGGGGATGTTGACACGGGATTGGGTCGGTGACACGGGACGGGGACGGTGACACGGGACGGGGACAGTGAAACGGGATGGGGACCGTGACACGGGACGGGGACGGTGACACGGGATGAGGACACTGATAGGGGACTGGGACGGTGACACGGGACGGGGACGGTGACACGGGATTGGGTCGGTGACAACGTACGGGGTCGGTGACACGGGATGGGGACAGTGACACGGGATGGGGACGGTGACATGGGATGGGGACGTGGATGGCGACACATGACGGGGACGTTGACACGGGATTGGGTCGGTAACACGGGACGGGGACGGTGACACGGGATGGGGACGGTGACACAGGACGTGGACGGGGACAGGGACGGTGACATGAGACGGGGACGGTGACACAGGACACGGACGGGGACAGGGACACGGGATTGGGTCAGTGACACGGGGCGGGGACGGTGACAATGTGGATGATGACATGGGACGGGGACTGTGACACAGGACAGGGACAGTGATAGAGGACGAGGACGGTGACACGGGACAGGGACGTTGACACGGGATTGGGTCGGTGACACGGGACGAGGACTGTGACACGGGATTGGGTCGGTGACATGGGACGGGGACGGTGACACGGGATGGGGACGGTGACACGGGACGGGGACGGGGACGGGGACGGTGACACGAGACGGGGACGGTGACACAGGACACGGACGGGGACAGGGACACGGGATTTGGTCAGTGACACGGGGCGGGGACGGTGACAATGTGGATGGTGACATGGGACGGGGACTGTGACACAGGACAGGGACAGTTTTAGAGGACAAGGACGGTGACACGGGACAGGGACGTTGACACGGGATTGGGTCGGTGACACGGGATGGGGCCGGTGACGTGGGATTGAGTCGGTGTCACAGGACGGGGACGGTGACACAGGACGGGGATGGTGAAACGGGATGGGGACCGTGACACGGGACGGGGACAGTGACACGGGATGGTGACGGTGACACGGGATGGGGACGTGGATGGTGACACAGGACGGGGACGTTGACACGGGATTGGGTCGGTAACACGGGACGGGGACGGCGACGGTGACACAGGACGGGGAAGGTGACACGGGATGGGGCTGGTGACACGAGACGGGGACGGTGACACGGGATGGGGCTGGTGACACGGGATGGGGCTGGTGACATGGGACGGAGATGGTAACACGGGACCGGGACGGTGACACTGTATGGGGACGGTGACACGGGACGGGGACGGTGACACAGGACGGGGATGGTGACACAGGATAGAGACGGGGACGGTGACATGGGATGGGGACACGGGACGGGGACGGTGACACAGGACGGGGATGGGAACGGTGACACGGGACGGGGACGGTGACACGGGATGGGGACGGGGTCTGTGACACGGGATGGGGACGGGGACAGTGACACGATACGGGGATGGGGTGGTGACAAAGGACAGGGACGGTGACACGAGACGGGGACTTTGACACGAGACGGGGACGGTGACACGGGATGGGGACGGGGACGGTGACACAGGACGGGGATGGTGAAACAGGATGGGGACGGGGACGGTGACATGGGATGGGGACGGGGACCGGGATGGTGACACGGGACGGTGTCGGTGTCACGGGACGGGGACGGTGAAACGGGACAGGGACGGTGACACAGGACGGGAACGGTGACACGAGATGGGGACGGTGACACGAGACGTGTACAGTGACATGGGACGGGGACGGTGACACGAGACGGAGACGGGGACGGTGACACGGGATGGGGACGGTGACACAAGACGGGGACGGTGACACGTGACGGGGATGGAGACACGGGAGGGGGACGGTGACACGAGATGGGGACGGTGACACGAGATGGGGACGGTGACACAGGACGGGGACGGGGACAGGGACACAGGATGGGAGCGGTGACACGGGATGGGAACGCTGACACAGGACGGGAACGGTGACACGGGACGAGGACATTGACACGAGACGGTGACGGTGACACGAGACGGGACGGTGACACAGGATGGGGACAGGGACTCGGGACGGGGACGGGCATGGTGACATGAGACGGGGACGGTGACACAGGACAGGGATGGGGACAGGGACACGGGATGGGAGCGGTGACATGGGATGGGGATGGTGACACAGGACGGGGACGTTGACACGGGACGGGGACATGGGACAGGGGCGGTGACACGAGATGGGGACGGTGACACAGGACGGGGACGGTGACACAGGACGGGGACGGTGACACAGGACGGGGACGGTGACATGGGACGGGGTCGGTGACACAATACGGGGATGGGGACAGGGACACGGGATTGGGTCGGTGACACGGGGCGGGGACGGTGACTATGGGGATGGTGACATGGGACCAGGACGGTGACACGGGACAGGGACAGTGACACGGGATTGGGTCGGTGACACGGGACGGTGACGTTGACACGGGATTGGGTCGGTGACACGGGACGGGGATGGTGATATGGGATTGAGTCGGTGACACAGGACGGGTACGGTGACACGGGACGGGGACGGGGACGGTGAAACGGGATGGGGACGGTGACACAGGACGGGGACGTTGACACGGGACGGGGACATGGGACAGGGACGGTGACACGAGACGGGGACGGTGATACAGGACGGGGACGGTGACACGAGACGGGGATGGTGACACGAGACGGGTACCGTGACACAGGACGAGGACGTTGACACGAGGCGGCGTCGGTGACATGAGATGGGGATGGTGACACAGGACGGGGAAGGGGACAGGGACACGGGACGGGGACGGGGACGGTGACACGAGATGGGGACGGTGACATGAGACGGGGACAGTGACACGGGCCGGGGACGGTGACACGGGACAGGGATGGTGACACGGGACGGGGACGGTGACACGGGATGGGGCTGGTGACACGGGATGGGGCTGGTGACATGGGACGGGGACGGGGACACTGGACGGGGACGGTGATACTGGACGGGGACGGGGGCGGTGACACGAGACGGGGACTTTGACAGGGACACGGGACGGGGATGGTGACACGAGACGGGGACGGTTACACGGGATTGGGTCAGTGACACTGGACGGGGACGGTGACACGGGATGGGGATGGTGACACGGGGCGGGGTAGGTGACATGGGCCGGGTCGGTGACACGAGACGGGGACTGTGACATTGGCCGGGTCGGTGACACGATTCAGGGACGTTGACATGGGATTGGGTCGGTGACACGGGACAGGGACGGTGACACGGGATTGGGTCGGTGACACAGGACGGGGACGGTGACACGGGATTGGGTCGGTGACACGGGACGGGGACGGTGATATGGGATTGAGTCGGTGACACAGGACGGGTACGGTGACATGGGATGGGGACGGTGATATGGGATTGAGTCGGTGACACAGGACGGGTACGGTGACATGGGACGGGGACGGGGACAGTGACACGGGATTGGGTCGGTGACACAGGACGGGTACGGTGACACGGGACGGGGACAGGGACGGTGACACGGGATGGGGACGGTGACACGGGATTGGGTCGGTGACACGGGATTGGGTCGGTGACACGGGATTGGGTCGGTGACACGGGACGGGGACGGTGACACGGGATTGGGTCGGTGACACGGGATTGGGTCGGTGACACGGGATTGGGTCGGTGACACAGGACGGAGATGGTGACACGGGATTGGGTCGGTGACACAGGATTGGGTCGGTGACACGGGACGGGGACGGTGACACGGGATTGGGTCGGTGACACGGGATTGGGTCGGGGACATGGGACAGGGACAGTGACACGAGACGGGGACGGTGATACAGGACGGGGACGGGGACAGTGACACGAGACGGGGATGGTGACACGAGACGGGTACGGTGACACAGGACGAGGACGTTGACACGAGGCGGCGTCGGTGACATGAGATGGTGATGGTGACACAGGACGGGGAAGGGGACAGGGACACGGGACGGGGACGGGGACGGTGACATGAGACGGGGACGGTGACATGAGACGGGGACAGTGAGACGGGCCGGGGACGGTGACACGGGACAGGGATGGTGACACGGGACGGGGGCGGTGACACGGGACGGCGACGGTGACACGGGAAGGGGCTGGTGACACGGGATGGGGCTGGTGACATGGGATGGGGCTGGTGACATGGGACGGGGACGGTGACACTGGACGGGGACGGTGATACTGGACGGGGACGGGGGCGGTGACAAGGGATGGGGCTGGTGACACGGGACGGGGACGGTGACACTGGATGGGGACGGTGATACTGGACGGGGACGGGGGCGGTGACATGAGACGGGGACGGTGACAGGGACACGGGACGGGGATGGTGACACGAGACCGGGACGGTTACACGGGATTGGGTCAGTGACACTGGACGGGGACGGTGACACGGGATGGGGATGGTGACACGGAGCGGGGTCGGTGACATGGGCCGGGTCGGTGACACGAGACGGGGACTGTGACACGGGACGAGGACGTTGACACAGGACGAGGACGTTGACACGAGGCAGCGTCGGTGACATGAGATGGGGATGGTGACACAGGACGGGGACGGGGACAGGGACACGGGACGGGGACGGGGACGGTGACACGAGACGGGGATGGTGACATGAGACGGGGACAGTGACACGGGCCGGGGACGGTGACACGGGACAGGGATGGTGACATGGGACGGGGGCGGTGACACGGGACGGCGACGGTGACACGGAATGGGGCTGGTGACACGGGATGGGGACGGTGACACGGGATGGGGCTGGTGACACGGGATGGGGCTGGTGACATGGGACGGGGACGGTGACACTGGACGGGGACGGTGATACTGGACGGGGACGGGGGCGGTGACACAAGACCGGGACGGTTACACGGGATTGGGTCAGTGAAACTGGACGGGGACGGTGACACGGGATGGGGATGGTGACACGGGGCGGGGTCGGTGACATGGGCCGGGTCGGTGACACGAGACGGGGACAGTGACACGGGATTGGGTCGGTGAAACGGGACGGGGACGGTGACACGGGATTGGGTCGGAGACACAGGACGTGGACGGTGACATGGGATTGCTTCGGTGACACAGGACAGGGTCCGTGACACAGGACGGGGACGGTGACACGGGATGGGGACGGTTACACGGGATTGGGTCAGTGACACTGGACGGGGACGGTGACACGGGATGGGGATGGTGACACGGGGCGGGGTCGGTGACACGGGACGGGGATGTTGACACGGGATTGGGTCGGTGACACGGGACGGGGACGGTGATATGGGATTGAGTCGGTGACACAGGACGAGTACGGTGACATGGGACGGGGACGGTGATATGGGATTGAGTCGGTGACACAGGACGGGTACGGTGACATGGGACTGGGACGGGGACAGTGACATGGGATTGGGTCGGTGACACAGGACGGGTACGGTGACACGGGACGGGGACGGGGACGATGAAACGGGATGGGGACGGTGACACGGGATTGGGTCGGTGACATGGGATTGGGTCGGTGACACGGGACGGGGACTGTGACACGGGATTGGGTCGGTGACACGGGATTGGGTCGGTGACACGGGATTGGGTCGGTGACACGGGACGGGGACGGTGACACGGGATTGGGTCGGTGACACGGGATTGGGTCGGTGACATGGGATTGGGTCGGTGACACGGGATTGGGTCGGTGACACGGGATTGGGTCGGTGACACGGGACGGGGACGGTGAAACGGGATTGGGTCGGTGACACGGGATTGGGTCGGGGACATGGGACAGGGACGGTGACACGAGACGGGGACGGTGATACTGGACGGGGACGGGGACAGTGACACGAGACGGGGATGGTGACACGAGACGGGTACGGTGACACAGGACGAGGACGTTGACACGAGGCGGCGTCGGTGACATGAGATGGTGATGGTGACACAGGACGGGGAAGGGGACAGGGACACAGGACGGGGACGGGGACGGTGACACGAGACGGGGACGGTGACATGAGACGGGGACAGTGACACGGGCCGGGGACGGTGACACGGGACAGGGATGGTGACACGGGACGGGGGCGGTGACACGGGACGGCGACGGTGACACGGGATGGGGCTGGTGACACGGGATGGGGCTGGTGACATGGGATGGGGCTGGTGACATGGGACGGGGACGGTGACACTGGACGGGGACGGTGATACTGGACGGGGACGGGGGCGGTGACAAGGGATGGGGCTGGTGACACGGGACGGGGACGGTGACACTGGATGGGGACGGTGATACTGGACGGGGACGGGGGCGGTGACATGAGACGGGGACGGTGACAGGGACACGGGACGGGGATGGTGACACGAGACCGGGACGGTCACATGGGATTGGGTCAGTGACACTGGACGGGGATGGTGACACGGGATGGGGATGGTGACACGGAGCGGGGTCGGTGACATGGGCCGGGTCGGTGACACGAGACGGGGACTGTGACACGGGATTGGGTCGGTGAAACGGGACAGGGACGGTGACACGGGATTGGTTCGGTGACACGGGACAGGATCCGTGACACAGGACGGGGTCGGTGACACGGGACAGGGATGGTGACACGGGATTGGGTCGGTGACAAGGGACGGGGACGGTGATACGGGATTCGGTCAGTGTCACGGGACGGGGAGGGTGACACGGGATTGGGTCGGTGACATGGGACGTGGACAGTGACTCGGGATTGGGTTGGTGACACGGGACGGGGACGGTGACACGGGACGGGGACGGGGACGGGGACGGTGAAACGGGATTGGGTCGGTGACACGGGACGGGGACAGTGACACGGGATTGGGTCGGTGACACGGGATTGGGTCAGTGACACGGGACGGGGACGGTGACACGGGATTGGGTCGGTGACATGGGATTGGGTCGGTGACACGGGACGGGGACGGTGATACGAGACGGGGTCGGTGTCACAGGACGAGGACGTTGACACGGGACGGGGACATGGGACAGGGGCGGTGACACGAGACGGGGACGGTGATACAGGATGGGGACGGTGACACGAGACGGGGATGGTGACACGAGACGGGTACGGTGACACAGGACGAGGACGTTGACACGAGGCGGCGTCGGTGACATGAGATGGGGATGGTGACACAGGACGGGGAAGGGGACAGGGACACGGGACGGGGACGGGGACGGTGACACGAGACGGGGACGGTGACATGAGACGGGGACAGTGACACGGGCCGGGGACGGTGACACGGGACAGGGATGGTGACATGGGACGGGGGCGGTGACACGGGACGGCGACGGTGACACGGGATGGGGCTGGTGACACGGGACGGGGACGGTGACACGGGATGGGGCTGGTGACACGGGATGGGGCTGGTGACATGGGACGGGGACGGTGACACTGGACGGGGACGGTGATACTGGACGGGGACGGGGGCTGTGACAAGGGATGGGGCTGGTGACACGGGACGGGGACGGTGACACTGGACGGGGACGGTTACACGGGATTGGGTCAGTGACACTGGACGGGGACGGTGACACGGGATGGGGATGGTGACACGGGGCGGGGTAGGTGACATGGGCCGGGTCGGTGACACGAGACGGGAACTGTGACACGGGATTGGGTCGGTGAAACGGGACAGGGACGGTGACACGGGATTGGGTCGGAGACACAGGACGGGGACGGTGACATGGGATTGCTTCGGTGACACGGGACAGGGTCCGTGACACAGGACAGGGACGGTGACACGGGACGGGAACGGTTACACGGGATTGGGTCAGTGACACTGGACGGGGACGGTGACACGGGATGGGGATGGTGACATGGGGCGGGGTTGGTGACAAGGGACGGGGACGGTGACACGGGAAGGGGTCTGTGACATTGGCCGGGTCGGTGACACGATTCGGGGACTGTGACACGGGATTGGGTCGGTGACACGGGACAGGGACGGTGACACGGGATTGGGTCAGTGACACGGGACGGGGACGGTGACACGGGATTCGGTCAGTGTCACGGGACGGGGAGGGTGACACGGGATTGGGTCGGTGACATGGGACGTGGACAGTCACTCGGGATTGGGTCGGTGACACGGGACGGGGGCGGTGACACGGGACGGCGACGGTGACACGAGATGGGGCTGGTGACATGGGACGGGGATGGTGACACGGGATGGGGCTGGTGACACGGGATGGGGCTGGTGACATGGGACGGGGACGGTGACACTGGACGGGGACGGTGATACTGGACGGGGACGGGGTCGGTGACAAGGGATGGGGCTGGTGACACGGGACGGGGACGGTGACACTGGACGGGGACGGTGATACTGGAAGGGGACGGGGGCGGTGACACAAGACGGGGACGGTGACAGGGACACGGGACGGGGATGGTGACACGAGACGGGGACGGTTACACGGGATTGGGTCAGTGACACTGGACGGGGACGGTGACACGGGTCGGGGACAGTGACATGGGACAGGAGTGGTGACACAAGATGGGGACGGTGACACGGGCCGAGGACGGTGACATGAGACGGGGATGGGGATACGGGAAGGGAACGGTGACACGGGACGGGGACGGTGACACGGGACAGGGACGGTGACACGAGACGGGGACGGTGACACAGGACAGGGACTGGTACAGGGACACGGGATTGGGTCAGTGACACGGGACGGTGATGGTGACAATGGGGATGGTGACATGGGACGGGGACTGTGACACAGGACAGGGACAGTGATAGAGGACGAGGACGGTGACACGGGACAGGGACGTTGACACGGGATTGGGTCGGTGACACGGGACAAGGACGGTGACATGGGATTGGGTCAGTGACACGGGACAAAGACGGTGACACGGGATTGGGTCGGTGACACGGGACGGGGATGTTGACATGGGATTGGGTCGGTGACACGGGATGGGGCCAGTGACGTGGGATTGAGTCGGTGAAACAGGACGGGGACGGTGACACGGGACGGGGACGGTGAAACGGGATGGGGACCGTGACACGGGACGGGGACGGTGACACGGGATGAGGACACTGATAGGGGACGGGGACGGTGACACGGGACGGGGACGGTGACACGGGATTGGTTCGGTGACACAGGACGGGGTCGGTGACACGGGACGGGGACAGTGACATGGGATGGGGACGGTGACACGCGATGGGGACGTGGACGGTGACACAGGACGGGGACGTTGACACGGGATTGGGTCGGTAACACGGAATGGGGACGGTGACATGGGATGGGGACGGTGACACGGGACGGGGACGGGGACGGTGACACGGGACGGGGACGGTGACACGGGATTGGGTCGGAGACACAGGACGGGGACGGTGACATGGGATTGGTTCGGTGACACGGGACAGGGTCCGTGACACAGGATGGGGACGGTGACACGGGACGGGGACGGTTACACGGGATTGGGTCGGTGACACAGGACGGGGACGGTGACACGGGATTGGGTCGGTGACACGAGACGGGGACAGTGACACGGGATTGGGTCGGTGACACGGGACGGGGACGGGGACGGTGACAAGGGACGGGGACGGTGACATGGGATTGGTTCGGTGACACGGGACAGGGTCGGTGACACAGGACGGGGACGGTGACACGGGACAGGGACGGTTACACTGGATTGGGTCAGTGACACTGGACGGGGACGGTGACACGGGATGGGGATGGTGACACGGGGCGGGGTCGGTGACACGGGACGGGGACGGTGACACGGGACGGGGATGGTTACACGGGTTTGGGTCGGTGACACAGGACGCGGACGGTGACACGGGATGGGGATGGTGACACAGGACGGGGACGGGGACGGGGACGGGGACGGGGACAGGGACACGTGATGGGGAAGAGGACGGTGACAAGAGACGGGGACGGTGACATGAGACGGGGACGGTGACACGGGTCGGGGACAGTGACATGGGACAGGAGTGGTGACACGAGATGGGGACGGTGACACGGGCCGGGGACGGTGACACGAGACGGGGACGGGGATACGGGAAGGGAACGGTGACACGGGACGGGGACGGTGACATGGGACAGGGACGGTGACACGAGACGGGGATGGTGACACAGGACAGGGACGGGGACAGGGACACGGGATTGGGTCAGTGACACGGGACGGTGACGGTGACAATGGGACGGGGACTGTGACACAGGACAGGGACAGTGATAGAGGACGAGGACGGTGACACGGGACAGGGACGTTGACACGGGATTGGGTCGGTGACACGGGACGAGGATGGTGACACGGGATTGGATCGGTGACACGGGACGGGGACGGTGACACGGGATTGGGTCGGTGACATGGGACGGGGACGTTGAAACGGGATTGGGTCGGTGACACAGGACGGGGATGTTGACATGGGATTGGGTCGGTGACATGGGACGGGGACGGTGAAACGGGATGAGGACACTGATAGGGGACGGGGACGGTGACACGGGACGGGGACGGTGACATGGGATTGGTTCGGTGACACAGGACGGGGTCGGTGACACGGGACGGGGACAGTGACACGGGATGGGGACGGTGACACGCGATGGGGACGTGGACGGTGACACAGGACGGGGACGTTGACACGGAATTGGGTCGGTGACACAGGACGGGGAAACGGGGACGTGGACAGGGACACAGGACGGGGACGGGGACGGTGACACGAGACGGGGACGGTGACATGAGACGGGGACGTTGACACGGGACGGGGACAGTGACATGGGACAGGAGTGGTGACACGAGATGGGGACGGTGACACAAGCCGGGGATGGTGACACGAGACGGGGACGGGGATACGGGAAGGGAACGGTGACACGGGACGGGGACGGTGACACGGGCCGGGGACGGTGACACGAGACGGGGACGGTGACACAGGACAGGGACGGGTACAGGGACACGGGATTGGGTCAGTGACATGGGACGGGGACGGTGACAATGGGGATGGTGACATGGGACGGGGACTGTGACACAGGACAGGGACAGTGATAGAGGACGAGGACGGTGACACGGGACAGGGACGTTGACACGGGATTGGGTCGGTGACACGGGACGAGGACGGTGACACGGGATTGGGTCGGTGATACGGGACGGGGACATTGACACGGGATTGGGTCGGTGACACGGGACGGGGATGTTGACACGGGTTTGGGTCGGTGACACGGGATGGGGCCGGTGACGTGGGATTGAGTCGGTGAAACAGGACGGGGACAGTGACACGGGACGGGGACGGTGACACGGGATTGGGTCGGAGACACAGGACGGGGACGGTGACATGGGATTGGTTCGGTGACACGGGACAGGGTCCGTGACACAGGACGGGGACGGTGACACGCGACGGGGACGGTTACATGGGATTGGGTCAGTGACACTGGACGGGGACGGTGACACGGGATGGGGATGTTGACACGGGGCGGGGTCGGTGACACGGGACGGGGACGGTGACACGGGACGGGGTCTGTGACATGGGCCGGGTCGGTGACACGGGACAGGGACGGTGACACGGGATTGGGTCGGTGACACGGGACGGGGATGGTGACACGGGATTCGGTCAGTGTCACGGGACGGGGAGGGTGACACGGGATTGGGTCGGTGACATGGGACGTGGACAGTGACTCGGGATTGGGTCGGTGACACGGGACGGGGAAGGTGACACGGGATTGGGTCGGTGACACGGGACGGGGACGGTGACACGGGATTGGGTCGGTGACACGGGACGGGGACGGTGATATGGGATTGAGTCGGTGACACAGGACGGGTACGGTGACACGGGACGGGGACGGGGACGGTGACACGGGACGGGGACGGTGACACGGGTTTGGGTCGGTGACACAGGATGGGGCCGGTGACGTGGGATTGAGTCGGTGAAACAGGACGGGGACGGTGACACGGGACGGGGTCTGTGACATGGGCCGGGTCGGTGACACGGGACAGGGACGGTGACACGGGATTGGGTCGGTGACACGGGACGGGGACGGTGACACGGGATTCGGTCAGTGTCACGGGACGGGGAGGGTGACACAGGATTGGGTCGGTGACATGGGACGTGGACAGTGACTCGGGATTGGGTCGGTGACACGGGACGGGGAAGGTGACACGGGATTGGGTCGGTGACACGGGACGGGGACGGTGACACGGGATTGGGTCGGTGACACGGGACGGGGACGGTGACACGGGATTGGGTCGGTGACACGGGACAGGGACGGTGACACGGGATTGGGTCGGTGACACGGGACGGGGACGGTGATATGGGATTGAGTCGGTGACACAGGACGGGTACGGTGACACGGGACGGGGACGGGGACGGTGACACGGGTTTGGGTCGGTGACACAGGATGGGGCCGGTGACGTGGGATTGAGTCGGTGAAACAGGACGGGGACGGTGACACGGGACGGGGATGGTGAATTGGGATGGGGACCGTGACACGGGACGGGGACGGTGATACGGGATGAGGACACTGATAGGGGACGGGGACCGTGACACGGGACAGGGACGGTGAGACGGGATTGGGTCGGTGACACGGGACGGGGACAGTGACACGGGATTGGGACAGTGACACGGGATTGGGTCATTAACATGGGACGGGGACGGTGACACGGGATGGGGACGGTGACATGGGACGGGGACGGGGACAGTGACACGGGACGGGGACGGTGACACGGGATTGGGTCGGTGACACAGGGCGGGGACGGTGACATGGGATTGGTTCGGTGACACGGGACAGGGTCCGTGACACAGGACGGGGTCGGTGACACGGGACGGGGACGCTTACACGGGATTGGGTCAGTGACACTGGACGGGGACGGTGACACGGGATGGGGATGGTGACACGGGGCGGGGTCGGTGACACGGGACGGGGACTGTGACACGGGACGGGGACGGTGACACGGGACAGGGACGGTGAAACAGGACGGGGACTGTGACACGGGACGGGGACGGTGAAATGGGATGGGGACCGTGACACGGGACGGGGACGGTGATACGGGATGAGGACACTGATAGGGGACGGGGACGGTGACACGGGACAGGGACGGTGACACGGGATTGGGTCGGTGACACGGGACGGGGACAGTGCCACGGGATTGGGACAGTGACACGGGATTGGGTCATTAACACGGGACGGGGTCGGTGACACAGGATGGGGCCGGTGACGTGGGATTGAGTCGGTGAAACAGGACGGGGACGGTGACACGGGACGGGGTCTGTGACATGGGCCGGGTCGGTGACACGGGACAGGGACGGTGACACGGGATTGGGTCGGTGACACGGGACGGGGACGGTGACACGGGATTCGGTCAGTGTCACGGGACGGGGAGGGTGACACGGGATTGGGTCGGTGACATGGGACGTGGACAGTGACTCGGGATTGGGTCGGTGACACGGGACGGGGAAGGTGACACGGGATTGGGTCGGTGACACGGGACGGGGACGGTGACACGGGATTGGGTCAGTGACACGGGACGGGGACGGTGATATGGGATTGAGTCGGTGACACAGGACGGGTACGGTGACACGGGACGGGGAAGGGGACGGTGACACGGGACGGGGACGGTGACACGGGTTTGGGTCGGTGACACAGGATGGGGCCGGTGACGTGGGATTGAGTCGGTGAAACAGGACGGGGACGGTGACACGGGACGGGGACGGTGAATTGGGATGGGGACCGTGACACGGGACGGGGACGGTGATACGGGATGAGGACACTGATAGGGGACGGGGACCGTGACACGGGACAGGGACGGTGAGACGGGATTGGGTCGGTGACACGGGACGGGGACAGTGACACGGGATTGGGACAGTGACACGGGATTGGGTCATTAACATGGGACGGGGACGGTGACACGGGATGGGGACGGTGACATGGGACGGGGACGGGGACAGTGACACGGGACGGGGACGGTGACACGGGATTGGGTCGGTGACACAGGACGGGGACGGTGACATGGGATTGGTTCGGTGACAGGGGACAGGGTCCGTGACACAGGACGGGGACGGTGACATGGGACGGGGACGCTTACACGGGATTGGGTCAGTGACACTGGACGGGGACGGTGACACGGGATGGGGATGGTGACACGGGGTGGGGTCGGTGACACGGGACGGGGACTGTGACACGGGACGGGGACGGTGACACGGGATGGGGATGGTGACACAGGACGGGGACGGGGACGGGGACAGGGACACGGGACGGGGACGGTGACACGAGACGGGGACGGTGACATGAGACGGGGAAGGTGACACGGGTCGGGGACAGTGACATGGGACAGGAGTGGTGACACGAGATGGGGACGGTGACACGGGCCGGGGACGGTGACACGAGACGGGGACGGGGATACGGGAAGGGAACGGTGACACGGGACGGGGACGGTGACATGGGACAGCAGTGGTGACACGAGATGGGGACGGTGACACAGGACAGGGACTGGTACAGGGACACGGGATTGGGTCAGTGACACGGGACGGTGACGGTGACAATGGGGATGGTGACATGGGACGGGGACTGTAACACAGGACAGGGACAGTGATAGAGGACGAGGACGGTGACACGGGACAGGGACGTTGACACGGGTTTGGGTCGGTGACACGGGACGAGGACGGTGACACGGGTTTGGGTCGGTGACAGGGGACGGGGATGTTGACACGGGATTGGGTCGGTGACACGGGATGGGGCTGGTGACGTGGGATTGAGTCGGTGAAACAGGACGGGGACGGTGACACGGGACGGGGACAGTGACATGGGACAGGAGTGGTGACACGAGATGGGGACGGTGACACAGGCCGGGGACGGTGACACGGGATGAGGACACTGATAGGGGACGGGGACGGTGACACGGGACGGGGACGGTGACATGGGACAGGAGTGGTGACACGGGACGGGGACGGTGACACGAGACGGGGACGGTGACACGAGACGGGGACGGTGACACAGGACAGGGATGGGTACAGGGACACGGGATTGGGTCAGTGACATGGGACGGGGACGGTGACAATGGGGATGGTGACATGGGACGGGGACTGTGACAAAGGACAGGGACAGTGATAGAGGACGAGGACGGTGACACGGGACAGGGACGTTGACACGGGATTGGGTCGGTGACACGGGACGAGGACGGTGACACGGGATTGGGTCGGTGATACGGGACGGGGACGTTGACACGGGATTGGGTCGGTGACACGGGACGGGGATATTGACACGGGTTTGGGTCGGTGACACGGGATGGGGCCGGTGACGTGGGATTGAGTCGGTGAAACAGGACGGGGACGGTGACACGGGATGGGGACGGTGACATGGGATTGGTTCGGTGACACGGGACAGGGTCCGTGACACAGGACGGGGACAGTGACACGCGACGGGGACGGTTACACGGGATTGGGTCAGTGACACTGGACGGGGACGGTGACACGGGATGGGGATGTTGACACGGGGCGGGGTCGGTGACACGGGACAGGGACGTTGACATGGGACGGGTCAGTGACACGATTCGGGGACTGTGACACGGGATTGGGTCGGTGACACGGGACAGGGACGGTGACACGGGATTGGGTCGGTGACACGGGACGGGGACGGTGACACGGGATTGGGTCGGTGACACGGGACGGGGACGGTGACACGGGATTGGGTCAGTGACATGGGATTGGGTCGGTGACACGGGACGGGGACGGTGACACGAGACGGGGTCGGTGTCACGGGACGGGGACGGTGACACGGGACGGGGATGGTGACATGGGACGGGGACGGTGACACGGGTTTGGGTCAGTGACACGGGATGTGGCCGGTGACGTGGAATTGAGTCGGTGAAACAGGACGTGGACGGTGACACGGGACGGGGACGGTGAAATGGGATGGGGACCGTGACACGGGACGGGGACGGTGATACGGGATGAGGACACTGATAGGGGACGGGGACGGTGACACGGGACAGGGACAGTGACACGGGATTGGGTCGGTGACACGGGACGGGGACAGTGACACGGGATTGGGACGGTGACACGGGATTGGGTCATTGACACGGGACGGGGACGGTGACACGGGATGGGGACGGTGACATGGGACGGGGACGGGGACAGTGACACGGGACGGGGACGGTGACACGGGATTGGGTCGGTGACACAGGACGGGGAAGGTGACATGGGATTGGTTCGGTGACACGGGACAGGGTCCGTGACACAGGACGGGGACGGTGACACGGGACGGGGACGCTTACACGGGATTGGGTCAGTGACACTGGACGGGGACGGTGACACGGGATGGGGATGGTGACACGGGGCGGGGTCGGTGACACGGGACGGGGACTGTGACACGGGGCGGGGTCGGTGACACGGGATGGGGATGGTGACACAGGACGGGGACGGGGACGGGGACAGGGACACGGGACGGAGACGGTGACACGAGACGGGGACGGTGACATGAGACGGGGACGGTGACACGGGTCGGGGACAGTGACATGGGACAGGAGTGGTGACACGAGATGGGGACGGTGACACGGGCCGGGGACGGTGACACGAGACGGGGACGGGGATACGGGAAGGGAACGGTGACACGGGACGGGGACGGTGACATGGGACAGGAGTGGTGACACGAGATGGGGACGGTGACACGGGACAGGGACGGTGACACAAGACGGGGACGGTGACACAGGACAGGGACTGGTACAGGGACACGGGATTGGGTCAGTGACACGGGACGGTGACGGTGACAATGGGGATGGTGACATGGGACGGGGACTGTGACACAGGACAGGGACAGTGATAGAGGACGAGGACGGTGACACGGGACAGGGACGTTGACACGGGATTGGGTCGGTGACACGGGACGAGGACGGTGACACGGGATTGGGTCGGTGACACGGGACGGGGATGTTGACACGGGATTGGGTCGGTGACACGGGATGGGGCTGGTGACGTGGGATTGAGTCGGTGACACAGGACAGGGTCGGTGACACGGGACGGGGACAGTGACACGGGACAGGGACGTTGACACGGGATTGGGTCGGTGACACGGGACGAGGACGGTGACACGGGATTGGGTCGGTGATACGGGACGGGGACGTTGACACGGGATTGGGTCGGTGACACGGGACGGGGATATTGACACGGGTTTGGGTCGGTGACACGGGATGGGGCCGGTGACGTGGGATTGAGTCGGTGAAACAGGACGGGGACGGTGACACGGGATGGGGACGGTGACATGGGATTGGTTCGGTGACACGGGACAGGGTCCGTGACACAGGACGGGGACAGTGACACGCGACGGGGACGGTTACACGGGATTGGGTCAGTGACACTGGACGGGGACGGTGACACGGGATGGGGATGTTGACACGGGGCGGGGTCGGTGACACGGGACGGGGACGGTGAAACGGGACGGGGTCTGTGACATGGGACGGGTCAGTGACACGATTCGGGGACGGTGACACGGGATAGGGTCAGTGACACGGGACGGGGACGGTGACACAGGATTGGGTCGGTGACACGGGACGGGGACGGTTACAAGGGATTGGGTCGGTGACACGGGACGGGAATGGTGACACGGGATTGGGTCAGTGACATGGGATTGGGTCGGTGACACAGGACGGGGACGGTGACACGAGACGGGGTCGGTGACACAGGACGGGGACGGTGACACGGGACGGGGATGGTGACATGGGACGGGGACGGTGACACGGGTTTGGGTCGGTGACACGGGATGTGGCCGGTGACGTGGAATTGAGTCGGTGAAACAGGACGGGGACGGTGACACGGGACGGGGACGGTGAAATGGGATGGGGACCGTGACACGGGACGGGGACGGTGATACGGGATGAGGACACTGATAGGGGACGGGGACGGTGACACGGGACAGGGACGGTGACACGGGATTGGGTCGGTGACACGGGACGGGGACAGTGACACGGGATTGGGACGGTGACACGGGATTGGGTCATTAACACGGGACGGGGACGGTGACACGGGATGGGGACGGTGACATGGGACGGGGACGGGGACAGTGACACGGGACGGGGACGGTGACACGGGATTGGGTCGGTGACACAGGACGGGGAAGGTGACATGGGATTGGTTCGGTGACACGGGACAGGGTCCGTGACACAGGACGGGGACGGTGACACGGGACGGGGACGCTTACACGGGATTGGGTCAGTGACACTGGACGGGGACGGTGACACGGGTCGGGGACAGTGACATGGGACAGGAGTGGTGACACGAGATGGGGACGGTGACACGGGCCGGGGACGGTGACACGAGACGGGGACGGGGATACGGGAAGGGAACGGTGACACGGGACGGGGACGGTGACATGGGACAGGAGTGGTGACACGAGATGGGGACGGTGACACGGGACAGGGACGGTGACACAAGACGGGGACGGTGACACAGGACAGGGACTGGTACAGGGACACGGGATTGGGTCAGTGACACGGGACGGTGACGGTGACAATGGGGATGGTGACATGGGACGGGGACTGTGACACAGGACAGGGACAGTGATAGAGGACGAGGACGGTGACACGGGACAGGGACGTTGACACGGGATTGGGTCGGTGACACGGGACGAGGACGGTGACACGGGATTGGGTCGGTGACACGGGACGGGGACGTTGACACGGGATTGGGTCGGTGACACGGGATGGGGCTGGTGACGTGGGATTGAGTCGGTGACACAGGACAGGGTCGGTGACACGGGACGGGGACAGTGACACGGGACAGGGACGTTGACACGGGATTGGGTCGGTGACACGGGACGAGGACGGTGACACGGGATTGGGTCGGTGATACGGGACGGGGACGTTGACACGGGATTGGGTCGGTGACACGGGACGGGGATATTGACACGGGTTTGGGTCGGTGACACGGGATGGGGCCGGTGACGTGGGATTGAGTCGGTGAAACAGGACGGGGACGGTGACACGGGATGGGGACGGTGACATGGGATTGGTTCGGTGACACGGGACAGGGTCCGTGACACAGGACGGGGACAGTGACACGCGACGGGGACGGTTACACGGGATTGGGTCAGTGACACTGGACGGGGACGGTGACACGGGATGGGGATGTTGACACGGGGCGGGGTCGGTGACACGGGACGGGGACGGTGAAACGGGACGGGGTCTGTGACATGGGACGGGTCAGTGACACGATTCGGGGACTGTGACACGGGATTGGGTCAGTGACACGGGACAGGGACGGTGACACGGGATTGGGTCGGTGACACGGGACGGGGACGGTGACACGGGATTGGGTCGGTGACACGGGACGGGGACGGTGACACGGGATTGGGTCAGTGACATGGGATTGGGTCGGTGACACAGGACGGGGACGGTGACACGAGACGGGGTCGGTGTCACGGGACGGGGACGGTGACACGGGACGGGGATGGTGACATGGGACGGGGACGGTGACACGGGTTTGGGTCGGTGACACGGGATGTGGCCGGTGACGTGGAATTGAGTCGGTGAAACAGGACGGGGACGGTGACACGGGACGGGGACGGTGAAATGGGATGGGGACCGTGACACGGGACGGGGACGGTGATACGGGATGAGGACACTGATAGGGGACGGGGACGGTGACACGGGACAGGGACAGTGACACGGGATTGGGTCGGTGACACGGGACGGGGACAGTGACACGGGATTGGGACGGTGACACGGGATTGGGTCATTAACACGGGACGGGGACGGTGACACGGGATGGGGACGGTGACATGGGACGGGGACGGGGACAGTGACACGGGACGGGGACGGTGACACGGGATTGGGTCGGTGACACAGGACGGGGAAGGTGACATGGGATTGGTTCGGTGACACGGGACAGGGTCCGTGACACAGGACGGGGACGGTGACACGGGACGGGGACGCTTACACGGGATTGGGTCAGTGACACTGGACGGGGACGGTGACACGGGATGGGGATGGTGACACGGGGCGGGGTCGGTGACACGGGACGGGGACTGTGACACGGGACGGGGACGGTGACATGGGATGGGGATGGTGACACAGGACGGGGACGGGGACGGGGACAGGGACACGGGACGGAGACGGTGACACGAGACGGGGACGGTGACATGAGACGGGGACGGTGACACGGGTCGGGGACAGTGACATGGGACAGGAGTGGTGACACGAGATGGGGACGGTGACACGGGCCGGGGACGGTGACACGAGACGGGGACGGGGATACGGGAAGGGAACGGTGACACGGGACGGGGACGGTGACATGGGACAGGAGTGGTGACACGAGATGGGGACGGTGACACGGGACAGGGACGGTGACACAAGACGGGGACGGTGACACAGGACAGGGACTGGTACAGGGACACGGGATTGGGTCAGTGACACGGGACGGTGACGGTGACAATGGGGATGGTGACATGGGACGGGGACTGTGACACAGGACAGGGACAGTGATAGAGGACGAGGACGGTGACACGGGACAGGGACGTTGACACGGGATTGGGTCGGTGACACGGGACAGGGACGTTGACACGGGATTGGGTCGGTGACACGGGACGAGGACGGTGACACGGGATTGGGTCGGTGACACGGGACGGGGATGTTGACACGGGATTGGGTCGGTGACACGGGATGGGGACGGTGACACGGGATTGGGTCGGTGACACGGGATGGGGACGGTGACACGGGACGGGGACAGTGACACGGGACGGGGACGTTGACACGGGATTGGGTCGGTAACACGGGACGGGGTCGGTGACACGGGACGGGGACAGTGACACGGGATGGGAACGGTGACACGCGATGGGGACGTGGACAGTGACACAGGACGGGGACGTCGACACGGGATTGGGTCGGTAACACGGGACGGGGACGGTGACATGGGATGGGGATGGTGGCATGGGGCGGGGTCGGTGACACGGGACGGGGACGGTGACACGGGACGGGGTCTGTGACATGGGCCGGGTCGGTGACACGATTCGGGGACTGTGACACGGGATTCGGTCAGTGTCACGGGACGGGGAGGGTGACACGGGATTGGGTCGGTGACACGGGACGGGGAAGGTGACACGGGATGGGGACGGTGATATGGGATTGAGTCGGTGACACAGGACGGGTACGGCGACACGGGACGGGGACGGGGACGGTGAAACGGGATGGGGACGGTGACACGGGATTGGGTCGGTGGCATGGGATTGGGTCGGTGATACGGGACGGGGACGGTGACACGAGACGGGGTCGGTGTCACGGGACGGGGACGGTGACACGGGACGGGGATGGTGACATGGGACGGGGACGGTGAAACAGGACGGGGACGGTGACACGGGACGGGGACGGTGAAATGGGATGGGGACCGTGACACGGGACGGGGACGGTGGTACGGGATGAGGACACTGATAGGGGACGGGGACGGTGACACGGGACAGGGACGGTGACACGGGATTGGGTCGGTGACACGGGACGGGGACGGTGACACGGGATTGGGACAGTGACACGGGATTGGGTCATTAACACGGGACGGGGACGGTGACACGGGATGTGGACGGTGACACGGGACGGGGACGGGGACAGTGACACGGGACGGGGACGGTGACACGGGATTGGGTCGGTGACACAGGACGGGGACGGTGACATGGGATTGGTTCGGTGACACAGGACGGGGTCGGTGACACGGGACGGGGACAGTGACACAGGACGGGGACGTTGACACTGGATTGGGTCGGTAACACGGGACGGGGACGGTGACATGTGATGGGGATGGTGGCACGGGGCGGGGTCGGTGACACGGGACGGGGACGGTGACACGGGACGGGGTCTGTGACATGGGACGGGTCGGTGACACGATTCGGGGACTGTGACACGGGATTGGGTCGGTGACACGGGACAGGGACGGTGACACGGGATTGGGTCGGTGACACGGGATTCGGTCAGTGTCACGGGACGGGGAGGGTGACACGGGATTGGGTCGGTGACACGGGACAGGGGACGGTGACACGGGATTGGGTCGGTGACACAGGACGGGCGGTGCAGGCGGGATTGGGTCGGTGACACGGGACGTGGACAGTGACTCGGGATTGGGTCGGTGACACGGGACGGGGACGGTGACACGGGATTGGGTCGGTGACACGGGACGGGGACGGTGATATGGGATTGAGTCGGTGACACAGGACGGGTACGGCGACACGGGACGGGGACGGGGACGGTGAAACGGGATGGGGACGGTGACACGGGATTGGGTCGGTGACACGGGACGGGGACGGTGACACGGGATTGGGTCGGTGACACGGGATTGGGTCGGTGACACGGGACGGGGACGGTGACACGGGATTGGGTCGGTGGCATGGGATTGGGTCGGTGACACGGGACGGGGACGGTGACACGAGACGGGGTCGGTATCACGAGACGGGGACGGTGACACGGGACGGGGATGGTGACATGGGACGGGGACGGTGAAACAGGACGGGGACGGTGACACGGGACGGGGACGGTGAAATGGGATGGGGACCGTGACACGGGACGGGGACGGTGATACGGGATGAGGACACTGATAGGGGACGGGGACGGTGACACGGGACAGGGACGGTGACACGGGATTGGGTCGGTGACACGGGACGGGGACAGTGACACGGGATTGGGACAGTGACACGGGATTGGGTCATTAACACGGGACGGGGACGGTGACACGGGATGTGGACGGTGACACGGGACGGGGACAGGGACAGTGACACGGGACGGGGACGGTGACACGGGATTGGGTCGGTGACACAGGACGGGGACGGTGACATGGGATTGGTTCGGTGACACGGGACAGGGTCCGTGACACAGGACGGGGATGGTGACACGGGACGGGGACGCTTACACGGGATTGGGTCGGTGACATGGGACGGGGACGGTGACACGGGACGGGGACGGTGACACGGGACGGGGATGGTGACATGGGACGGGGACGGTGACACGGGACGGGGACGGGTACAGGGACACGGGATTGGGTCGGTGACACGGGGCGGGGACGGTGACTATGGGGATAGTGACATGGGACCGGGACGGTGACACGGGACAGGGACAGTGACACGGGATTGGGTCGGTGACACGGGACGGGGACGTTGACACGGGATTGGGTCGGTGACACGGGACGGGGACGGTGATATGGGATTGAGTCGGTGACACAGGACGGGTACGGTGACACGGGACGGGGACGGGGACGGTGAAACGAGATGGGGACGGTGACACAGGATGGGGACGTTGACACGGGACGGGGACATGGGACAGGGACGGTGACACGAGACGGGGACGGTGATACAGGACGGGGACGGTGACACGAGACGGGGATGGTGACACGAGACGGGTACGGTGACACAGGACGAGGACGTTGACACGAGGCGGCGTCGGTGACATGAGATGGGGGCGGTGACACGAGACGGGGACGGTGACATGAGACGGGGACAGTGACACGGGACGGGGGCGGTGACACGGGACGGCGACGGTGACACGGGATGGGGCTGGTGACACGGGACGGGGACGGTGACACGGGATGGGGCTGGTGACACGGGATGGGGCTGGTGACATGGGACGGGGACGGTGACACTGGACGGGGACGGTGATACTGGACGGGGACGGGGGCGGTGACAAGGGATGGGGCTGGTGACACGGGACGGGGACGGTGACACTGGACGGGGACGGTGATACTGGACAGGGACGGGGGCGGTGACACGAGACGGGGACGGTGACAGGGACACGGGACGGGGATGGTGACACGAGACGGGGACGGTGACACAAGACGGGGACGTTGACACGAGACGGGGACGGTGACACGGGACGTGGAAGGTGACATGGGACGGGGATGGTGACACGAGACAGGGACGGTGATACGGTACGGGGAAGGTGACACGAGACGGGGATGGGGACATGGGACGGGGACGGTGACACGAGACGGGGACAGTGACACGGGACGGGGACTGTGACACGGGAAGGGGACGGTGACACGAGACGGGGATGGTGACACGGGACGGGGACGGGGACAGGGACATGGGATTGGGTCGGTGACACAGGGGGGAAGGTGACTATGGGGACGGTGACATGGGACGGGGTCGGTGACACAGGACGGGGACGGTGACACGGGACGGGATGGTGAAACGGGATGGGGATGGTGATAGGGGACGGGGACAGTGACACGGGACGGGGACAGTGACACGGGATTGGGTCGGTGACACAGGACGGGGACGGTGATAAGGGACAGAGACGGTGATACGCGACGGGGACGGTGTCACGGGATGGGGACGTGGACGGTGACATGGGATGGGGACGTTAATACGGGATGGGAACGTGGACGGTGAAACAGGACGGGGACGTTGACATGGGATGGGGTCAGTAACACGGGACGGGGACGGTGACATGGGACGGGGACAGTGACATGAGACAGGGACGGTGACACGAGACGGGGACAGTGACATGAGATGGGGACAGTGACATGGGATGGGGACGGTGACACGGGACGGGAGTGGTGACACAGGATGGGGACGGTGACACAGGACAGGGACGGTGTCACGGGACGGGGCTGGTGACACGGGACGGGGACAGTGACACAGGACAGGGCTGGTGACATGGGACGGGGACGGTGACACGGGATGGGGCTGGTGACACGGGACAGGGACGGTAACACAGGACGGGGACAGTGACACGGGACGGGGATGGGGACGGTGACATGAGATGGGGACGGTGACACGGGATGGGGACGGTGACACGGGACGGGGACGGGGACAGTGACACGGGACGGGGACGGTGACACGGGATTGGGTCGGTGACACAGGACGGGGACGGTGACATGGGATTGGTTCGGTGACACGGGACAGGGTCCGTGACACAGGACGGGGATGGTGACATGGGACGGGGACGCTTACACGGGATTGGGTCGGTGACATGGGACGGGGACGGTGACACGGGACGGGGACGGTGACACGGGACGGGGATGGTGACATGGGACGGGGACGGTGACACGGGACGGGGATGGGGACAGGGACACGGGATTGGGTCGGTGACACGGGGCGGGGACGGTGACTATGGGGATAGTGACATGGGACCGGGACGGTGACACGGGACAGGGACAGTGACACGGGATTGGGTCGGTGACACGGGACGGGGACGGTGACTTGGGATTGAGTCGGTGACACAGAACGCGTACGGTGACACGGGACGGGGACGGGGACAGGGAAATGGGATGGGGACGGTGACACAGGATGGGGACGTTGACACGGGACGGGGACATGGGACAGGGACGGTGACACGAGTCAGGGACGGTGATACAGGACGGGGACGGTGACACGAGACGGGGATGGTGACACGAGACGGGTACGGTGACACAGGACGAGGACGTTGACACGAGGCGGCGTCGGTGACATGAGATGGGGATGGTGACACAGTACGGGGACGGCGACAGGGACACGGGACGGGGACGGGGGCGGTGACACGAGACGGGGACGGTGACATGAGACGGGGACAGTGACACGGGCCGGGGACGGTGACACGGGACAGGGATGGTGACACGGGATGGGGGCGGTGACACGGGACGGCGACGGTGACACGGGATGGGGCTGGTGACACGGGACGGGGACGGTGACACGGGATGGGGCTGGTGACACGGGATGGGGCTGGTGACATGGGACGGGGACGGTGACACTGGACGGGGACGGTGATACTGGACGGGGACGGGGGCGGTGACAAGGGATGGGGCTGGTGACACGGGACGGGGACGGTGACACTGGACGGGGACGGTGATACTGGACAGGGACGGGGGCGGTGACACGAGACGGGGACAGTGACAGGGACACGGGACGGGGATGGTGACACGAGACGGGGACGGTGACACAAGACGGGGACGTTGACACGAGACGGGGACGGTGACACGGAACGTGGAAGGTGACATGGGACGGGGATGGTGACACGAGACAGGGACGGTGATACGGTACGGGGAAGGTGACACGAGACGGGGATGGGGACATGGGACGGGGACGGTGACACGAGACGGGGACGGTGACACGGGACGGGGACGGTGACACGGGAAGGGGACGGTGACACGAGACGGGGATGGTGACACGGGACGGGGACGGGGACAGGGACATGGGATTGGGTCGGTGACACAGGGGGGAAGGTGACTATGGGGACGGTGACATGGGACGGGGTCGGTGACACAGGACGGGGACAGTGACACGGGACGGGATGGTGAAACGGGATGGGGATGGTGATAGGGGACGGGGACAGTGACACGGGACGGGGACAGTGACACGGGATTGGGTCGGTGACACAGGACGGGGACGGTGATAAGGGACAGAGACAGTGACATGCGACGGGGACGGTGTCACGGGATGGGGACGGGGACGGTGACATGGGATGGGGACGTTAATACGGGATGGGAACGTGGACGGTGAAACAGGACGGGGACGTTGACATGGGATGGGGTCAGTAACACGGGACGGGGACGGTGACATGGGACGGGGACAGTGACATGAGACAGGGACGGTGACACGAGACGGGGACAGTGACATGAGATGGGGACGGTGTCACGGGATGGGGACGGTGACACGGGACGGGAGTGGTGACACGGGACGGGGACGGTGACACAGGACAGGGACGGTGTCACGGGACGGGGCTGGTGACACGGGACGGGGACAGTGACACAGGACAGGGCTGGTGACATGGGACGGGGACAGTGACACGGGATGGGGCTGGTGACACGGGACAGGGACGGTGACACGCGACGGGGACGGTGTCACGGGATGGGGACGGGGACGGTGACATGGGATGGGGACGTTAATACGGGATGGGAACGTGGACGGTGAAACAGGACGGGGACGTTGACATGGGATGGGGTCAGTAACACGGGACGGGGACGGTGACATGGGACGGGGACAGTGACATGAGACAGGGACGGTGACACGAGACGGGGACAGTGACATGAGATGGGGACGGTGACACGGGATGGGGACGGTGACACGGGACGGGAGTGGTGACACGGGACGGGGACGGTGACACAGGACAGGGACGGTGTCACGGGACGGGGCTGGTGACACGGGACGGGGACAGTGACACAGGACAGGGCTGGTGACATGGGACGGGGACGGTGACACGGGATGGGGCTGGTGACACGGGACAGGGACGGTAACACAGGACGGGGACAGTGACCCGGGACGGGGATGGGGACGGTGACATGAGATGGGGACGGTGACACGGGATGGGGACGGTGACACGGGACGGGAGTGCTGACACGGTTTTGGGCTGGTGACACGGGATGGGGCTGGCGACATGGGACGGGGACGGTGATACTGGACGGGGACGGGGCGGTGACACGAGACGGGGACATTGACACGGGATTGGGTCTGTGACACATGACGGGGACGGTGACACGGGACAGGGACGGTGACACAGGATGGGGACGGTGACACGGGACGGGGTCGGTGACACGGGATGGGGACGGTGACACGGGATGGGAACGGTGACACGGGATGGGGTCGGTGACATGGGACGGGGTCGGTGACATGGGATGGGGACGGTGACACGGGAGGCGTCGGTGACACGGGACGAGGATGGTGACATGGGAAGGGGTCAGTGACATGAGACGGGGACGGTGACACGAGATGGGGACTGTGACACGGGATTGGTTAGGTGTCACGGGACAGGGACGGTGACACGGGATGGGGACGGTGACACGGGACAGGGACGGTGACACGGGATTGGGTCAGTGACACGGGATGGGGACTGTGACACGGGATTGGTTAGGTGACACGGGACAGGGACGGTGACACGGGATGGGGACGGTGACACGGGACAGGGACGGTGACACGGGATTGGGTCAGTGACACGGGATGGGGACGGTGACACGGGATTGGGTGGGTGACACGGGATGGGGCTTATGACATGTGACAGATACGCTGACACGAGACGGGGACGGTGACGCGGGACGGGGATGGGGACGGTGACACGGGACAGGGACGGTGACATGGGACAGGGGCGCTTATACGGGACAGAGATGGTGATGCTGCATGGGGACCCGGGATTGGGCGGGTCCCGGAATCGGGATGGAGACCATGGATAGGAACCAGTGATGGTGACTGGGTCCCAGTTCATGGACAGGGACCCGGGAGTGGGACGGTGACACGGGACAGGGACGGTGACATGGGACCGGGACGGTGACATGGGATTGGGATGATGAGACAGGACAGAGATGGTGACACAGGACGGGGACGGTGACACAGGACGGGGACAGTGACACAGGACAGGGATGGTGACACGGGACGGGGACGGTGACATAGGACAGGGACGGTGACACGGGACGGGGTCGGTGACACGGGATTGGGTCGGTGACACGGCATTGGGTCGGTGACACAGGACGGCAATGGTGACACAGGATTGGGTCGGTGACACAGGACGGGGACGGTGACACGGGATTGGGTCGGTGACACAGGACGGAGACGGTGACATGGGATTGAGTCGGTGACACAGGATGTGGACGGTGACACGGGATTGGGTCGGTGACACGGGACGGGGACGGTGATATGGGATTGAGTCGGTGACACAGGACGGGTACGGTGACACGGGACGGGGACGGGGACGGTGAAACGGGATGGGGACGTTGACACGGGATTGGGTCGGTGACACGGGATTGGGTCGGTGACATGGGATTGGGTCGGTGACACGGGACAGGGACGGTGACACGGGACGGGGACGGGGACAGTGACACGGGATTGGGTCGGTGACACGGGATTGGGTCGGTGACACGGGACAGGGACGGTGACATGGGATTGGGTCGGTGACATGGGATTGGGTCGGTGATACGGGACGGGGACGGTGACACGAGACGGGGTCGGTGTCACGGGACGGGGACGGTGACACGGGACGGGGACAGTGACACGGGACGGGGATGGGGACGGTGACACAGGACGGGGATGGTGACACAGGGCGGGGACGGTGACTATGGGGATGGTGACATGGGATGGGGACGGTGACACGGGAGGCGTCGGTGACACGGGACGAGGATGGTGACATGGGACGGGGTCAGTGACACGGGATGGGAACGGTGACACGGGACGGGGTCGGTGACACGGGACGGGGTCGGTGACATGGGACGGGGTCTGTGACATGAGACGGGGATGGTGACACGAGATGGGGACTGTGACACGGGATTGGTTTGGTGACACGGGACAGGGACGGTGACACGGGATTGGGTCGGTGACACGGGATGGGGACGGTGAAACGGGATGGGGCTTATGACACGTGACAGATACGCTGACACGAGACGGGGACGGTGACATGGGACAGGGACGGGGACGGGGACGGTGACACGGGACAGGGACGGTGACATGGGACAGGGGCGCTTATACGGGACAGAGATGGTGATGCTGCATGGGGACCCGGGATTGGGCGGGTCCCGGAATCGGGATGGAGACCATGGATAGGAACCAGTGATGGTGACTGGGTCCCAGTTCATGGACAGGGACCCAGGAGTGGGACGGTGACACGGGACAGGGACGGTGACATGGGACGGGGACGGTGACACAGGACGGGGACAGTGACACAGGACAGGGATGGTGACACGGGACGGGGTCGGTGACAGGGATTGGGCTGGTGACACGGGATTGGGTCGGTGACACGGGACAGGGACGGTGACACGGGACTGGGTCGGTGACACGGCATTGGGTCGGTGACACAGGACGGAGACGGTGACACGGGATTGGGTCGGTGACACAGGACGGCGATGGTGACACGGGATTGGGTCGGTGACACGGGACAGGGACGGTGACACGGGATTGGGTCGGTGACACAGGACGGAGACGGTGACATGGGATTGAGTCGGTGACACAGGATGTGGACGGTGACACGGGATTGGGTCAGTGACACGGGACAGGGACTGTGGCACGGGACGGGGACAGTGACACGGGATTGGGTCGGTGACACGGGATTGGGTCGGTGACACGGGACGGGGACTGTGACACGGGATTGGGTTGGTGACACGGGATGGGGACGGTGACACGGGATTGGGTCGGTGACACGGGACGGGGACGGTGACACGAGACGGGGTCGGTGTCACGGGACGGGGACGGTGACACGGGACGGGGATGGTGACATGGGATTGGGTCGGTGACACGGGACGGGGACAGTGATCCGAGACGGGGATGGGGACGGTGACATGAGATGGGGACGGTGACACGGAATGGGGCTGGTGACACGGGATGGGGCTGGTGACACGGGATGGGAACAGTGACACGGGACGGGGTCGGTGACACGGGATGGGGACGGTGACACGGGATGGGAACAGTGACACGGGACGGGGTCGGTGACACGGGATGGGGACGGTGACACGGGATGGGAACGGTGACACGGGACGGGGTCGGTGACACGGGACGGGGTCGGTGACATGGGATGGGGACGGTGACACGGGATGGGAACGGTGACACGGGACGGGGTCGGTGACACGGGACGGGGTCGGTGACACGGGACGGGGTCGGTGACATGGGATGGGGACGGTGACACGGCAGGCGTCGGTGACACGGGACGAGGTCAGTGACATGAGACGGGGACGGTGACACGAGACGGGGACTGTGACACGGGATTGGTTTGGTGACACGGGACAGGGACGGTGACACGGGATTGGGTCGGTGACACGGGATGGGGACGGTGACACGGGATTGGGTCGGTGACACGGGACAGGGACGGTGACACGGGATGGGGACGGTGACACGGGATTGGGTCGGTGACACGGGATGGGGACGGTGACACGGGATTGGGTGGGTGACACGGGATGGGGCTTATGTCACGTGACAGATACGCTGACACGAGACGGGGACGGTGACACGGGACAGGGACGGGGACGGGGACGGTGACACGGGACAGGGACGGTGACACGGGATTGGGTCGGTGACACGGGATGGGGACGGTGACACGGGATTGGGTCGGTGACACGGAACAGGGACGGTGACACGGGATGGGGATGGTGACACGGGATTGGGTGGGTGACACGGGATTGGGTCGGTGACACGGGATGGGGACGGTGACACGGGATGGGGACGGTGACACGGGATTGGGTCGGTGACACGGGATGGGGACGGTGACACGGGATTGGGTGGGTGACACGGGATGGGGCTTATGACACGTGACAGATACGCTGACACGAGACGGGGACGGTGACGCGGGACGGGGATGGGGACGGTGACACGGGACAGGGACGGTGACATGGGACAGGGGCGCTTATACGGGACAGAGATGGTGATGCTGCATGGGGACCCGGGATTGGGCGGGTCCCGGAATCGGGATGGAGACCATGGATAGGAACCAGTGATGGTGACTGGGTCCCAGTTCATGGACAGGGACCCGGGAGTGGGATGGTGACACGGGACAGGGACGGTGACATGGGACGGGTCGGTGACATGGGATTGGGATGATGAGACAGGACAGAGATGGTGACACAGGACGGCGACGGTGACACAGGACGGGGACAGTGACATAGGACAGGGACGGTGACACGGGACGGGGTCGGTGACATAGGACAGGGACGGTGACACGGGATGGGGTCGGTGACACGGGATTGGGCCGGTGACACGGGATTGGGTCGGTGACACGGGACAGGGACGGTGACACGGGACTGGGTCAGTGACATGAGACGGGGACGGTGACACGAGACGGGGACTGTGACACGGGACGGGGACAGTGACACGGGATTGGGCCGGTGACACGGGATTGGGTCGGTGACACGGGACAGGGACGGTGACACGGGACTGGGTCGGTGACACGAGACGGGGATGGGGACGGTGACACAGGACGGGGATGGTGACATGGGATGGGGACGGTGACACGGGATGGGGATGGGGACAGGGACACGGGATTGGGTCGGTGACACAGGGTGGGGACGGTGACTATGGGGACGGTGACATGGGACGGGGATGGTGACACGGGACAGGGAGGTTGACACAGGATTGGGTCAGTGACACGGGACAGGGACGTTGACATGGGAATGGGTCGGTGACACGGGATGGGGTCGGTGACACAGGACGGGGACGGTGACACGGGACGGGGACGGTGAAACGGGATTGGGTCGGTGACACAGGATGGGGACGGTGATAGGGGATGGGGACAGTGACACGGGACAGGGACGGTGACACGGGATGGGGACGGTGATAGGGGACAGTGACACGGGATTGCGCCGGTGACACGTGATTGGGTCGGTGACACGGGACAGGGACGGTGACACGGGACTGGGTCGGTGACACGAGACGGGGTCAGTGTCACGGGACGGGGACGGTGACACGGGACGGGGACAGTGACACGGGACGGTGACACAGGACGGGGATGGTGACATGGGATGGGGACGGTGACACGGGACGGGGATGGGGACAGGGACACGGGATTGGGTCGGTGACACAGGGTGGGGACGGTGACTATGGGGATGGTGACATGGGACCGGGACGGTGACACGGGACAGGGACAGTGACACGGGATTGGGTCGGTGACACGGGATGGGGACGTTGACACGGGATTGGGTCGGTGACACGGGACGGGGACGGTGATATGGGATTGAGTCGGTGACACAGGACGGGTACGGTGACATGGGACGGGGACGGGGACGGTGACACGGGACAGGGACGGTGACACGAGACGGGGACGGTGACACAGGACAGGGAAGGGGACAGGGACACGGGATTGGGTCAGTGACACGGGACGGGGACGGTGACAATGGGGATGGTGACATGGGACGGGGACTGTGACACAGGACAGGGACAGTGATAGAGGACGAGAATGGTGACACGGGACAGGGACGTTGACACGGGATTGGGTCGGTGACACGGGACGAGGACGGTGACACGGGATTGGGTCAGTGACACGGGACGGGGATGTTGACACAGGATTGGGTCGGTGACACGGGACGGGGACAGTGACACGGGATGGGGACGGTGACACGGGATGGCGACGTGGACGGTGACACAGGATGGGGACGTTGACACGGGATTGGGTCGGTAACACGGGATGGGGACCGTGACACGGGATGGGGACGGTGACATGGGACGGGGACGGTTACGGTGACATGGGACGGGGACGGTGACACGGGATTGGGTCGGTGACACAGGACGGGGACGGTGACATGGGACGGGGACGGTGACACGGGACAGGGATGGTGACACGGGACGAGGACGGTGACACGAGTTGGGGCTGGTGACACGGGATGGGGCTGGTGACACGGGACGGGGACGGTGACACGGGTTGGGGCTGGTGACACGGGACGGGGACGGTGACGCGGGATGGGGCTGGTGACACGGGACGGGGACGGTGACACGGGATGGGGCTGGTGACATGGGACGGGGACGGTAACACGGGACGGGGACGGTGATACTGGACGGGGACGGGGGCGGTGACACGAGACGGGGACAGTGACACAGGACGGGGACGGTGACACGGGACAGGGACGGTGACACGGGATGGGGACGGTGACACGGGATGGGGACGGTGACATGGGATTGGTTCGGTGACACGGGACAGGGTCCATGACACAGGACGGGAACAGTGACACGGGACGGGGACGGTTACACGGGATTGGGTCGGTGACACTGGACGGGGACGGTGACACGGGATGGGGTCGGTGACACGGGACGGGGACGGTGACACGGGACGGGGACTGTGACATGGGATTGGGTCGGTGACACGGGATGGGGACGGTGACACGGGATTGGGTCGGTGACACGGGACGGGGACGGTGACACGGGATTGGGTCGGTGACACGGGACGGGGAAGGTGACACGGGATTGGGTCGGTGACATGGGACGGGGACAGTGACTCGGGATTGGGTCGGTGACACAGGACGGGGACGGTGACACGGGGTTGGGTCGGTGACACGAGACGGGGACGGTTACACGGGATTGGGTCGGTGACACAGGACGGGGACGGTGACACGGGATGGGGACGGTGACACGGGACGGGGTCGGTGACACAGGATTGGGTCAGTGACATGGGACGATGACGGTGACATGAGACAGGGACTGTGACACGGGATTGGGTCGGTGACACGGGATGGGATGGTGACATGGGATTGGGTCAGTGTCACGGGATGGGGAGGGTGACACGGGATTGGGTCGGTGACACGGGACAGGGACGGTGACACGGGATTGGGTCAGTGACACGGGATGGGGCTTATGACACGTAACAGAGACGCTGACACGAGACCAGGACGGGGATACGGGACGGGGACGGTGACATGGGATGGGGGCATTGACACGGGATTGGGATGGTGACACAGGACAGGGACGGTGACACGGGACGGGGACGGGGACACGAGATGGTGACGGTGACACGGGACGGGGACGGTGACATGGGACAGGGGCGCTTATACGGGACAGAGATGGTGATGCTGCATGGGGACCCGGGATTGGGCGGGTCCCGGAATTGGGATGGAGACCATGGATAGGAACCAGTGATGGTGACTGGGTCCCAGTTCATGGACAGGGACACGGGACAGGGACGGTGACATGGGACGGGGACGGTGACACGAGACGGGGACGGGGACACCAGAAGGGGACGGTGACACGAGACGGGGACGGTGACACAGGACGGGGACGGTGACAGGGACACGGGACGGGGACGGTGACACGAGACGGGGAGGGTGACACAAGACGGGGACGGTGACACGGGACGGGGACGTTGACACGAGACGGGGACGGTGACACGGGACGGGGACGGTGACATGGGACGGGGACGGTGACATGAGACAGGGACGGTGATATGGTACGGGGAAGGTGACACGAGACGGGGACGGGGACATGGGACGGGGACGGTGACAAGAGACGGTGATGGTGACATGGGATGGGGACGGTGACACGGGAAGGGTACGGTGACACGAGACGGGGATGGTGACACGGGACGGGGACGGGGACAGGGACACGGGATTGGGTCGGTGACACAGGGGGGAAGGTGACTATGGGGACGGTGACATGGGACGGGGACGGTGACACGGGACAGGGAGGTTGACACAGGATTGGGTCAGTGACACGGGACAGGGACGTTGACATGGGAATGGGTCGGTGACACGGGATGGGGTCGGTGACACAGGACGGGGACGGTGACACGGGACGGGGACGGTGAAACGGGATTGGGTCGGTGACACAGGATGGGGACGGTGATAGGGGATGGGGACAGTGACACGGGACAGGGACGGTGACACGGGATGGGGACGGTGATAGGGGACAGTGACACGGGATTGGGCCGGTGACACGTGATTGGGTCGGTGACACGGGACAGGGACGGTGACACGGGACTGGGTCGGTGACACGAGACGGGGTCAGTGTCACGGGACGGGGACGGTGACACGGGACGGGGACAGTGACACGGGACGGGGATGAGGACGGTGACACAGGATGGGGATGGTGACATGGGATGGGGACGGTGACACGGGACGGGGATGGGGACAGGGACACGGGATTGGGTAGGTGACACAGGGTGGGGACGGTGACTATGGGGATGGTGACATGGGACCGGGACGGTGACACGGGACAGGGACAGTGACACGGGATTGGGTCGGTGACACAGGATGGGGACGTTGACACGGGATTGGGTCGGTGACACGGGACGGGTACGGTGACACGGGACGGGGACGGGGACGGTGAAACGGGATGTGGACGGTGACACAGGACGGGGACGTTGACACGGGAGGGGGACATGGGACAGGGACGGTGACACGAGACGGGGACGGTGATACAGGACGGGGACGGTGACACGAGACGGGGATGGTGACACGAGACGGGTACGGTGACACAGGACGAGGATTTTGACACGAGGCGGCATCGGTGACACGAGACGGGGATGGTGACACAGGACAGGGACAGGGACAGGGACACGGGACGGGGACGGGGACGGTGACACGAGATGGGGACGGTGACATGAGACGGGGACGGTGACACAGGCCGGGGACAGTGACATGGGACAGGAGTGGTGACACGAGACGGCGACGGTGACACGGGCCGGGGATGGTGACACGGGACAGGGACGGTGACACGAGACGGGGACGGTGACACAGGACAGGGAAGGGGACAGGGACACGGGATTGGGTCAGTGACACGGGACGGGGACGGTGACAATGGGGATGGTGACATGGGACGGGGACTGTGACACAGGACAGGGACAGTGATAGAGGACGAGAATGGTGACACGGGACAGGGACGTTGACACGGGATTGGGTCGGTGACACGGGACGAGGACAGTGACACGGGATTGGGTCAGTGACACGGGACGGGGATGTTGACACAGGATTGGGTCGGTGACACGGGACGGGGACAGTGACACGGGATGGGGACGGTGACACGGGATGGCGACGTGGACGGTGACACAGGATGGGGACGTTGACACGGGATTGGGTCGGTAACACGGGATGGGGACCGTGACACGGGATGGGGACGGTGACATGGGACGGGGACGGTGACACGGGATGGGGACGGTGACACGGGATGGGGACGGTGACATGGGATTGGTTCGGTGACACGGGACAGGGTCCATGACACAGGACGGGAACAGTGACACGGGACGGGGACGGTTACACGGGATTGGGTCGGTGACACTGGACGGGGACGGTGACACGGGATGGGGTCGGTGACACGGGACGGGGACGGTGACACGGGACGGGGACTGTGACATGGGATTTGGTCGGTGACACGGGATGGGGACGGTGACACGGGATTGGGTCGGTGACACGGGACGGGGACGGTGACACGGGATTGGGTCGGTGACACGGGACGGGGAGGGTGACACGGGATTGGGTCGGTGACATGGGACGTGGACAGTGACTCGGGATTGGGTCGGTGACACAGGACGGGGATGGTGACACGGGGTTGGGTCGGTGACACGAGACGGGGACGGTTACACGGGATTGGGTCGGTGACACAGGACGGGGACGGTGACACGGGATGGGGACGGTGACACGGGACGGGGTCGGTGACACAGGATTGGGTCAGTGACATGGGACGATGACGGTGACATGAGACAGGGACTGTGACACGGGATTGGGTCGGTGACACGGGATGGGATGGTGACACGGGATTGGGTCAGTGTCACGGGATGGGGAGGGTGACACGGGATTGGGTCGGTGACACGGGACAGGGACGGTGACACGGGATTGGGTCAGTGACACGGGATGGGGCTTATGACACGTAACAGAGACGCTGACACGAGACCAGGACGGGGATACGGGACGGGGACGGTGACATGGGATGGGGGCATTGACACGGGATTGGGATGGTGACACAGGACAGGGACGGTGACACGGGACGGGGACGGGGACACGAGATGGTGACGGTGACACGGGACGGGGACGGTGACATGGGACAGGGGCGCTTATACGGGACAGAGATGGTGATGCTGCATGGGGACCCGGGATTGGGCGGGTCCCGGAATTGGGATGGAGACCATGGATAGGAACCAGTGATGGTGACTGGGTCCCAGTTCATGGACAGGGACACGGGACAGGGACGGTGACATGGGACGGGGACGGTGACACGAGACGGGGACGGGGACACCAGAAGGGGACGGTGACACGAGACGGGGACGGTGACACAGGACGGGGACGGTGACAGGGACACGGGACGGGGACGGTGACATGAGACGGGGAGGGTGACACAAGACGGGGACGGTGACACGGGACGGGGACGTTGACACGAGACGGGGACGGTGACACGGGACGGGGACGGTGACATGGGACGGGGACGGTGACATGAGACAGGGACGGTGATATGGTACGGGGAAGGTGACACGAGACGGGGACGGGGACATGGGACGGGGACGGTGACAAGAGACGGTGATGGTGACATGGGATGGGGACGGTGACACGGGAAGGGTACGGTGACACGAGACGGGGATGGTGACACGGGACGGGGACGGGGACAGGGACACGGGATTGGGTCGGTGACACAGGGGGGAAGGTGACTATGGGGACGGTGACATGGGACGGGGACGGTGACACGGGACAGGGAGGTTGACACAGGATTGGGTCAGTGACACGGGACAGGGACGTTGACATGGGAATGGGTCGGTGACACGGGATGGGGTCGGTGACACAGGACGGGGACGGTGACACGGGACGGGGACGGTGAAACGGGATTGGGTCGGTGACACAGGATGGGGACGGTGATAGGGGATGGGGACAGTGACACGGGACAGGGACGGTGACACGGGATGGGGACGGTGATAGGGGACAGTGACACGGGATTGGGCCGGTGACACGTGATTGGGTCGGTGACACGGGACAGGGACGGTGACACGGGACTGGGTCGGTGACACGAGACGGGGTCAGTGTCACGGGACGGGGACGGTGACACGGGACGGGGACAGTGACACGGGACGGGGATGAGGACGGTGACACAGGATGGGGATGGTGACATGGGATGGGGACGGTGACACGGGACGGGGATGGGGACAGGGACACGGGATTGGGTAGGTGACACAGGGTGGGGACGGTGACTATGGGGATGGTGACATGGGACCGGGACGGTGACACGGGACAGGGACAGTGACACGGGATTGGGTCGGTGACACAGGATGGGGACGTTGACACGGGATTGGGTCGGTGACACGGGACGGGTACGGTGACACGGGACGGGGACGGGGACGGTGAAACGGGATGTGGACGGTGACACAGGACGGGGACGTTGACACGGGAGGGGGACATGGGACAGGGACGGTGACACGAGACGGGGACGGTGATACAGGACGGGGACGGTGACACGAGACGGGGATGGTGACACGAGACGGGTACGGTGACACAGGACGAGGATTTTGACACGAGGCGGCATCGGTGACACGAGACGGGGATGGTGACACAGGACAGGGACAGGGACAGGGACACGGGACGGGGACGGGGACGGTGACACGAGATGGGGACGGTGACATGAGACGGGGACGGTGACACAGGCCGGGGACAGTGACATGGGACAGGAGTGGTGACACGAGACGGCGACGGTGACACGGGCCGGGGATGGTGACACGAGACAGGGACGGTGACACGAGACGGGGACGGTGACACAGGACAGGGAAGGGGACAGGGACACGGGATTGGGTCAGTGACACGGGACGGGGACGGTGACAATGGGGATGGTGACATGGGACGGGGACTGTGACACAGGACAGGGACAGTGATAGAGGACGAGAATGGTGACACGGGACAGGGACGTTGACACGGGATTGGGTCGGTGACACGGGACGAGGACAGTGACACGGGATTGGGTCAGTGACACGGGACGGGGATGTTGACACAGGATTGGGTCGGTGACACGGGACGGGGACAGTGACACGGGATGGGGACGGTGACACGGGATGGCGACGTGGACGGTGACACAGGATGGGGACGTTGACACGGGATTGGGTCGGTAACACGGGATGGGGACCGTGACACGGGATGGGGACGGTGACATGGGACGGGGACGGTTACGGTGACATGGGACGGGGACGGTGACACGGGATTGGGTCGGTGACACAGGACGGGGACGGTGACATGGGACGGGGACGGTGACACGGGACAGGGATGGTGACACGGGACGGGGACGGTGACACGAGTTGGGGCTGGTGACACGGGATGGGGCTGGTGACACGGGACGGGGACGGTGACACGGGTTGGGGCTGGTGACACGGGACGGGGACGGTGACGCGGGATGGGGCTGGTGACACGGGACGGGGACGGTGACACGGGATGGGGCTGGTGACATGGGACGGGGACGGTAACACGGGACGGGGACGGTGATACTGGACGGGGACGGGGGCGGTGACACGAGACGGGGACAGTGACACAGGACGGGGACGGTGACACGGGACAGGGACGGTGACACGGGATGGGGACGGTGACACGGGATGGGGACGGTGACATGGGATTGGTTCGGTGACACGGGACAGGGTCCATGACACAGGACGGGAACAGTGACACGTGACGGGGACGGTTACACGGGATTGGGTCGGTGACACTGGACGGGGACGGTGACACGGGATGGGGTCGGTGACACGGGACGGGGATGGTGACACGGGACGGGGACTGTGACACGGGATTTGGTCGGTGACACGGGACGGGGACGGTGACACGGGATTGGGTCGGTGACACGGGATGGGGACGGTGACACGGGATTGGGTCGGTGACACGGGACGGGGAGGGTGACACGGGATTGGGTCGGTGACATGGGACGTGGACAGTGACTCGGGATTGGGTCGGTGACACAGGACGGGGATGGTGACACGGGGTTGGGTCGGTGACACGAGACGGGGACGGTTACACGGGATTGGGTCGGTGACACAGGACGGGGACGGTGACACGGGATGGGGACGGTGACACGGGACGGGGTCGGTGACACGGGACGGGGACGGTGACACGGGATTGGGTCAGTGACATGGGACGATGACGGTGACATGAGACAGGGACTGTGACACGGGATTGGGTCGGTGACACGGGATGGTATGGTGACACGGGATTGGGTCAGTGTCACGGGATGGGGAGGGTGACACGGGATTGGGTCGGTGACACGGGACGGGGACGGTGACACGGGATTGGGTCAGTGACACGGGATGGGGCTTATGACACGTAACAGAGACGCTGACACGAGACCGGGACGGGGATACGGGACGGGGACGGTGACATGGGACGGGGGCATTGACACGGGATTGGGATGGTGACACAGGACAGGGACGGTGACACGGGACGGGGACGGGGACACGAGATGGTGACGGTGACACGGGACGGGGACGGTGACATGGGACAGGGGCGCTTATACGGGACAGAGATGGTGATGCTGCATGGGGACCCGGGATTGGGCGGGTCCCGGAATTGGGATGGAGACCATGGATAGGAACCAGTAATGGTGACTGGGTCCCAGTTCATGGACAGGGACACGGGACAGGGACGGTGACATGGGACGGGGACGGTGACACGAGACGGGGACGGGGACACCAGAAGGGGACGGTGACACGAGACGGGGACGGTGACACAGGACGGGGACGGTGACAGGGACACGGGACGGGGACGGTGACACGAGACGGGGAGGGTGACACAAGACGGGGACGGTGACACGGGACGGGGACGTTGACACGAGACGGGGACGGTGACACGGGACGGGGACGGTGACATGGGACGGGGACGGTGACATGAGACAGGGACGGTGATATGGTACGGGGAAGGTGACACGAGACGGGGACGGGGACATGGGACGGGGACAGTGACAAGAGACGGTGACGGTGACACGGGATGGGGACGGTGACACGGGAAGGGGACGGTGACACGAGACGGGGATGGTGACACGGGACGGGGACGGGGACAGGGACACGGGATTGGGTCGGTGACACAGGGGGGAAGGTGACTATGGGGACGGTGACATGGGACGGGGATGGTGACACGGGACAGGGAGGTTGACACAGGATTGGGTCAGTGACACGGGACAGGGACGTTGACATGGGAATGGGTCGGTGACACGGGATGGGGTCGGTGACACAGGACGGGGACGGTGACACGGGACGGGGACGGTGAAACGGGATTGGGTCGGTGACACAGGATGGGGACGGTGATAGGGGATGGGGACAGTGACACGGGACAGGGACGGTGACACGGGATGGGGACGGTGATAGGGGACGGTGACACGGGATGGGGACGGTGATAGGGGACGGGGACAGTGACACGGGACGGGGACAGTGACACGGGATTGGGTCGGTGACACAGGACGGGGACAGTGATAAGGGACGGGGACGGTGACACGGGATGGGGACGGGGACGGTGACATGGGATGGGGACGATGACACAGGATGGGAACGTGGACGGTGAAACAGGACGGGGACATTGACATGGGATGGGGTCAGTAACACGGGACGGGGACGGTGACACGGGACGGGGACAGTGACATGAGACGGGGACGGTGACACAGGACGGGGACAGGGACATGGGACGGGGACGGTAACACGAGATGAGGACAGTGACGTGAGATGGGGATGGTGACACGGGATGGGGACGGTGACACGGGATTGGGTCGGTGACACAGGACGGGGACGGTGATAAGGGACGGGGACTGTGTCACGGGATGGGGACGGGGACGGTGACATGGTATGGGGACGAAGTCACGGGATGGCAACATGGACGGTGAAGCAGGACGGGGACATTGACATGGGATGGGGTCAGTAACACGGGACGGGGAAGGTGACACAGGAAGGGGACGGTGACACAGGACGGGGACGGTGACAGGGACACGGGACGGGGACGGTGACACGAGATGGGGACGGTGACACAAGACGGGGACGGTGACACGGGACGGGGATGTTGACACGAGACGGGGACGGTGACACGGGACGGGGACGGTGACATGGGACGGGGACGGTGACACAGGACAGGGACGGTGATATGGTACGGGGACGGTGAAACAGGATTGGGTCGGTGACACAGGATGGGGACAGTGATATGGGACGGGGACGGTGACACGGGATGGGGACGGGGACAGTGACATGGGATGGGGACGATGTCACGGGATGGCAACGTGGATGGTGAAACAGGACGGGGACGTTGACATGGGATGGGGTCAGTAACACGGGATGGGGACGGTGACACAGGAAGGGGACGGTGACACAGGACGGGGAAGGTGACATGGGACGGGGACGGTGACACGAGACAGGGACAGTGATACGGTACGGGGAAGGTGACACGAGACGGGGACGGGGACATGGGACGGGGACGTTGACACGAGACGTGGACGGTGACACGGGACGGGGAAGGTGACATGGGACGGGGACGGTGACACGAGATGGGGACGGTGATACGGTATGGGGAAGGTGACACGAGACGGGGACGGGGACACTGGACGGGAACGGTGACACGGGAAGGGGATGGTGACACGAGACGGGGATGGTGACACGGGACGGGGACAGGGACAGGGACACGGAATTGGGTCGGTGACACAGGGGGGAAGGTGACTATGGGGATGGTGACATGGGACGGGGACAGTGAGACAGGACGGGGACGGTGATAGAGGACGAGGACGGTGACACGGGACAGGGATGTTGACACAGGATTGGGTCAGTGACACGGGACAGGGACATTGACATGGGATTGGGTCGGTGACACGGGACGGGGTCGGTGACACAGGACGGGGACGGTGACATGGGACGGGGACGGTGAAACGGGATTGGGTCGGTGACACAGGATGGGGATGGTGATAGGGGATGGGGACAGTGACATGGGACAGGGACGGTGACACGGGATGGGGACGGTGATAGGGGACGTTGACACGGGATGGGGAAGGTGATAGGGGACGGGGACAGTGACACGGGACGGGGACAGAGACACGGGATTGGGTCGGTGACACAGGACGGGGACGGTGATAAGGGACGGGGACGGTGACACGGGACGGGGACAGTGACATGAGATGGGGACGGTGACACAGGACAGGGACAGGGACGGGGACGGGGATGGTAACATGAGACGGGGACAGTGACATGAGATGGGGACGGTGACACGGGATGGGGACGGTGACACGGGATTGGGTCGGTGACACAGGAAGGGGACGGTGATAAGGGACGGGGACTGTGTCACGGGATGGGGACGGGAACGGTGTCATGGGATGGGGACGATGACACGGGATGGGAACGTGGACGGTGAAACAGGACGGGGACGTTGACGTGGGATTGGGTCAGTAACACGGGACGGGGACGGTGACACGGGACGGGGACAGTGACATGAGACGGGGACGGTGACACAGGACGGGGACAGGGACACGGGACGGGCACGGGGACGGTAACACGAGACGGGGATGGTGACACGGGACGGGGACGGTGACACGGGATGGGCATGGGGACATGGGAAGGGGACGGTGACACGAGACGGGGACGGTGACATGGGACGGGGACGGTGACACGAGACGGGGACGGTGACACAGGACGGGGACGGGGACAGGGACACGGGATTGGGTCGGTGAAACGGGATGGAGACAGTGACACAGGACGGGGACGTTGACACGAGACGTGGACGGTGACACGGGATGGGGACAGTGACATGGGACGGGGACGGTGACATGGGATGGGGATGGTGACACGGGACGGGAATGGTGACACGGGACGGTGACGGGGACGATGACACGGGACGGGGAAAGGAGCAGTGACACAGGACAGGGACGAGAACACAGGATGGGGACGGTGACACGGGACGGGGACGGTGACATGGGACGGGGACGGTGACACGGGACGGGGATGGTGACACGAGACAGGGAAGGTGACACGGGACGGGGGCGGTAACACAGGACAGGGACGGGGACCCAGGACGGGGATGGTGACACGGGACGGGGACGGTGATACTGGACGGGGACAGGGAAACGGGATGGGGACGGTGATACTGGACGGGGACGAGGCGGTGACACGAGACGGGGACAGTGACATGGGACGGGGCTGGTGACATGGGACGGGGACGGTGACACGGGATTGGGTCGGTGACACATGACGGGGACGGTGACACGGGACAGGGACGGTGACACAGGATGGGGTCGGTGACACGGGACGGGACGGTGACACGGGACGGGGTCGGTGACACGGGACGGGGACGGTGACACGGGATTGGGTCAGTGACATGGGACAGGGACTGTGACACGGGATTGGGTCGGTGACACGGGACAGGGACGGTGACACGGGACGGGGTCGGTGACACGGGACGGGGACGGTGACACGGGATTGGGTCAGTGACATGGGACAGGGACTGTGACACGGGATTGGGTCGGTGACACGGGACAGGGACGGTGACACGGGATTGGGTCGGTGACACGGGATGGGGACGGTGACACGGGATTGGGTCGGTGACACGGGACGGGGATGGTGACACGGGATTTGTCGGTGTCACGGGACGGGGATTATGACACGGGATTGGGTCAGTGACATGGGACGTGGACAGTGACTCAGGATTGGATCGGTGACACGGGACGGGGACGGTGACACGGGATTGGGTCGGTGACACGGGACGGGGACAGTGACACGGGATTGGGTCGGTGACACGGGATGGGGCTTATGACACGTGACAGAGACGCTGACACGAGACGGGGATACGGGACGGGGACGGTGACACAGGATGGGGACGGTGACACAGGATAGGGGTGGTGACACGGGACAGAGACGGTGACACGAGACGGGGACAGGGACGGGGACACGAGATGGTGATGGTGACACGGGACGGGGACGGTGACACGGGATGGGGACGGTGACACGGGACGGGGACGGTGACATGGGATTGGATCGGTGACACGGGACAGGGTCCGTGACACAGGAGGGGGACGGTGACACGGGACAGGGACGGTTACACGGGATTGGGTCGGTGACACAGGACGGGGACGGTGACACGGGACGGGGACGGTGACACGGGATTGGGTCAGTGACACGGGACGGGGATGGTGACACGGGATGGGGACATGGACCGTGACACAGGACGGGGACGTTGACACGGGATTGGGTCGGTAACACGGGACGGGGACGGTGACACGGGATGGGGACAGTGACACGGGACGGGGACAGGGACGGTGACACGGGACGGGGACGGTGACATTGGACGGGGACGGGGTCGGTGACACGGGACAGGGATGGTGACACGGGACAGGGACGGGAACGGTGACACGGGACGGTGACGGTGACACAGGACGGGGACGGGGGCGGTGACACGGATCGGAGACGGTGACACAGGACAGGGACGGGGACACAGGACGGGGACGGTGACACGGGACGGGGACGGTGACACGGGATGGGGACGGTGACACAGGATGGGGACAGTGATAGGAGACGGGGACGGTGACACGATACGGGGACAGTGACACGGGATTGGGTCGGTGACACAGGAAGGGGACGGTGATAAGGGATGGGGACGGTGACACGGGACGGGGACGGTGACACGGGATTGGGTCGGTGACACAGGACGGGGTCGGTGACACGGGACGGGGACAGTGACACGGGATGGGGACGGTGATAGAGGACGAGGATGGTGACACGGGACAGGGACGTTGACACGGGATTGGGTCGGTGACACGGGAAGAGGACGGTGACACGGGATTGGGTCGGTGACACAGGACGGTGACGTTGACATGGGATTGGGTCGGTGACACGGGACGGGGATGGTGAAACGGGATGGGGACCGTGACACAGGACAGGGACGGTGACACGGGATGGGGACAGTGATAGGGGACGGGGATGGTGACACGGGACAGGGACAGTGACACGGGATTGGGTCGGTGACACAGGATGGGGACGGTGATAAGGGACGGGGACGGTGACACGGGACGGGGACAGTGACACGGGATTGGGTCGGTGACACAGGACGGGGTCGGTGACACGGGATGGGGACAGTGACACGGGATGGGGACAGTGACACGGGATGGGGACGTGGACGGTGACACAGAACGGGGACGTTGACACAGGATTGGGTCGGTAACACGGGATTGGGGCGGTGACACGGGATTGAGTCGGTGACACAGGACAGGGACGGTGACACGGGACGGGGACGGTGAAACGGGATGGGGTCCGTGACATGGGACGGGGACATTGACACGGGATTGGGTCGGTAACACGGGACGGGGACGGTGACACGGGACGGGGACGGGGACGGTGACACGGGACGGGGACGGTGACACGGGATTGGATTGGTGACACAGGACGGGGACGGTGACATGGGACGGGGACAGTGACACGGGACAGGGATGGTGACACGGGACGGGGACGGTGACACGGGACGGCGACGGTGACACGGGACGGGGCTGGTGACACGGGACGGGGACAGTGACACGGGACGGGGCTGGAGACACGGGACGGGGACAGTGACACGAGACGGGGACTGTGACGCGGGATTGGGTTTGTGACATGGGACGGGGACGGTGACACGGGACGGGGACAGGGACGGTGACACGGGACGGGGACGGTGACATTGGACGGGGACGGGGTCGGTGACACGGGACAGGGATGGTGACACGGGACAGGGACGGGAACGGTGACACGGGACGGTGACGGTGACACAGGACGGGGACGGGGGCGGTGACACGGATCGGAGACGGTGACACAGGACAGGGACGGGGACACAGGACGGGGACGGTGACACGGGACGGGGACGGTGACACGGGATGGGGACGGTGACACAGGATGGGGACAGTGATAGGGGACGGGGACGGTGACACGATACGGGGACAGTGACACGGGATTGGGTCGGTGACACAGGACGGGGACGGTGATAAGGGACGGGGACGGTGACATGGGACGGGGACGGTGACACGGGATTGGATCTGTGACACAGGACGGGGTCGGTGACACGGGACGGGGACAGTGACACGGGATGGGGACGGTGATAGAGGACAAGGATGGTGACACGGGACAGGGACGTTGACACGGGATTGGGTCGGTGACACGGGAAGAGGACGGTGACACGGGATTGGGTCGGTGACACAGGACGGTGACGTTGACATGGGATTGGGTCGGTGACACGGGACGGGGATGGTGAAACGGGATGGGGACCGTGACACGGGACAGGGACTGGGACACGGGATGGGGACAGTGATAGGGGACGGGGATGGTGACACGGGACAGGGACAGTGACACGGGATTGGGTCGGTGACACAGGATGGGACGGTGATAAGGGACGGGGACGGTGACACGGGACGGGGACTGTGACACGGGATTGGGTCGGTGACACAGGACGGGGTCGGTGACACGGGATGGGGACAGTGACACGGGATGGGGACAGTGACACGGATGGGGACGTGGACGGTGACACAGGACGGGGACGTTGACACAGGATTGGGTCGGTAACACGGGATGGGGACGGTGACACGGGATTGAGTCGGTGACACAGGACAGGGACGGTGACACGGGACGGGGACGGTGAAACGGGATGGAGACCGTGACACGGGACGGGGACATTGACACGGGATTGGGTCGGTAATACGGGACGGGGACGGTGACACGGGACGGGGACGGGGACGGTGACACGGGACGGGGACGGTGACACGGGATTGGATTGGTGACACAGGACGGGGACGGTGACATGGGACGGGGACAGTGACACGGGACAGGGATGGTGACACGGGACGGGGACGGTGACACGGGACGGCGACGGTGACACGGGACGGGGCTGGTGACACGGGACGGGGACAGTGACACGGGACGGGGCTGGTGACACGGGACGGGGACAGTGACACGGGATGGGGCTGGTGACATGGGACGGGGACGGTGACACGAGACGGGGACTGTGACACGGGATTGGGTTTGTGACATGGGACGGGGACGGTGACACGGGACGGGGACAGGGACGGTGACACGGGACGGGGACGGTGACATTGGACGGGGACGGGGTCGGTGACACGGGACAGGGATGGTGACACGGGACAGGGACGGGAACGGTGACACGGGACGGTGACGGTGACACAGGACGGGGACGGGGGCGGTGACACGGATCGGAGACGGTGACACAGGACAGGGACGGGGACACAGGACGGGGACGGTGACACGGGACGGGGACGGTGACACGGGATGGGGACGGTGACACAGGATGGGGACAGTGATAGGGGACGTTGACGGTGACACGATACGGGGACAGTGACACGGGATTGGGTCGGTGACACAGGACGGGGACGGTGATAAGGTACGGGGACGGTGACACGGGACGGGGACGGTGACACGGGATTGGGTCTGTGACACAGGACGGGGTCGGTGACACGGGACGGGGACAGTGACACGGGATGGGGACGGTGATAGAGGACAAGGATGGTGACACGGGACAGGGACGTTGACACGGGATTGGGTCGGTGACACGGGAAGAGGACGGTGACACGGGATTGGGTCGGTGACACAGGACGGTGACGTTGACATGGGATTGGGTCGGTGACACGGGACGGGGATGGTGAAACGGGATGGGGACCGTGACACGGGACAGGGACGGTGACACGGGATGGGGACAGTGATAGGGGACGGGGATGGTGACACGGGACAGGGACAGTGACACGGGATTGGGTCGGTGACACAGGATGGGGACGGTGATAAGGGACGGGGACGGTGACACGGGACGGGGACAGTGACACGGGATTGGGTCGGTGACACAGGACGGGGTCGGTGACACGGGATGGGGACAGTGACACGGGATGGGGACAGTGACACGGGATGGGGACGTGGACGGTGACACAGGACGGGGACGTTGACACAGGATTGGGTCGGTAACACGGGATGGGGACGGTGACACGGGATTGAGTCGGTGACACAGGACAGGGACGGTGACACGGGACGGGGACGGTGAAACGGGATGGGGACCGTGACACGGGACGGGGACATTGACACGGGATTGGGTCGGTAACACGGGACGGGGACGGTGACACGGGACGGGGACGGGGACGGTGACACGGGACGGGGACGGTGACACGGGATTGGATTGGTGACACAGGACGGGGACGGTGACATGGGACGGGGACAGTGACACGGGACAGGGATGGTGACACGGGACGGGGACGGTGACACGGGACGGCGACGGTGACACGGGACGGGGCTGGTGACACGGGACGGGGACAGTGACACGGGACGGGGCTGGTGACACGGGACGGGGACAGTGACACGGGATGGGGCTGGTGACATGGGACGGGGACGGTGACACGAGACGGGGACTGTGACACGGGATTGGGTTTGTGACATGGGACGGGGACGGTGACTCGGGACGGGGTCGGTGACATGGGACGCGTCGGTGACACGGGACGGTGACGGTGACACGGGGTGGGGACGGTGACAATGGGGATGGTGACATGGGACGGGGACTGTGACACAGGACAGGGATAGTGATAGAGGACGTGGACGGTGACACAGGACAGGGACGGTGACACGGGACGGGGACAGTGACACGGGATGGGGACGTGGACGGTGACACAGGACGGGGACGTTGACACGGGATTGGGTCGGTAACACCGGACGGGGACGGTGATACGGGACGGGGAGAGTGACACGGGACGGGGTCGGGGACACGGGACGTGTCGGTGACACGGGACGGGGACGGTGACATGGGATTGGTTTGGTGACACGGGACAGGGACGGTGACACGGGATTGGGTCGGTGACACGGGATGGGGACGGTGACACGGGATTGGGTGGGTGACACGGGATGGGGCTTATGACATGTGACAGATACGCTGACACGAGACGGGGACGGTGACACGGGATGGGGACGGGGACACAGGACAGAGACGGTGACATGGGACGGGGAAGGTGACACGGGATTGGGTCGGTGACACAGGACAGAGACGGTGACATGGGACGGGGACGGTGACACGGGACAGGGACGGTGACACGGGACGGGGACGGTGACACGGGACAGCGATGGTGACACGGGACGGGGCTGGTGACACGGGACGGGGACGGTGACACGGGACAGCGATGGTGACACGGGACGGGGCTGGTGACACGGGACGGGGACGGTGACACGAGACGGGGACGGTGACACGGGATTGGGTCAGTGACATGGGATTGGGTCGGTGACACGGGATTGGGTCAGTGACACGGGATTGGGTCGGTGACACGGGACGGGGACGGTGACACGGGATTGGGTCGGTGACACAGGACGGAGACGGTGACACGGGATTGAGTCGGTGACACAGGATGTGGCCGGTGACACGGGATTGGGTCGGTGACATGGGATTGGGTCGGTGACACGGGATTGGGTCGGTGACACGGGATTGGGTCGGTGACACGGAACGGGGACGGTGACATGGGATTGGGTCGGTGACATGGGATTGGGTCGGTGACACGGGACGGGGACGGTGACACGAGACGGGGTTGGTGTCACGGGACGGGGACGGTGACACGGGACGGGGACAGGGACACGGGACAGGGACGGGGACGGTGACACAGGACGGGGACGGTGACACGGGATGGGGACGGTGACACGGGACGGGGATGGTGACATGGGACGGGGACGGGGACGGTGACACGGGACGGGGACGGTGACTATGGGGATGGTGACATGGGACCGGGACGTTGACACGGGACAGGGACAGTGACACAGGATTGGGTCGGTGACACGGGACGGGGACGTTGACACGGGATTGGGTCGGTGACACGGGACGGGGACGGTGATATGGGATTGAGTCGGTGACACAGGACGGGTACGGTGACATGGGACGGGGACGGGGACGGTGAAACGGGATGGGGACGGTGACACAGGACAGGGACGTTGACACGGGACGGGGACATGGGACAGGGACGGTGACACGAGACGGGGACGGTGACACAGGACGGGGACAGTGACACGAGACGGGGACGGTGACACGGTACGGGGACGGTGACATGGGACGGGGACGGTGACATGGGACGGACACGGTGACACAGGACAGGGACGGTGATACGGTACAGGGACGGTGAAACAGGATTGGGTCCGTGACACAGGATGGGGACAGTGATATGGGACAGGGACGGTGACACGGGATGGGGACGGGGACAGTGACATGGGATGGGGACGATGTCACGGGATGGCAACGTGGATGGTGAAACAGGACGGGGACGTTGACATGGGATGGGGTCAGTAACACGGGATGGGGACGGTGACACAGGAAGGGGACGGTGACACAGGACGGGGAAGGTGACATGGGACGGGGACGGTGACACGAGACAGGGACGGTGATACGGTACGGGGAAGGTGACACGAGACGGGGACGGGGACATGGGACGGGGACGTTGACACGAGACGTGGACGGTGACACGGGACGGGGAAGGTGACATGGGACGGGGACGGTGACACGAGATGGGGACGGTGATACGGTATGGGGAAGGTGACACGAGACGGGGACGGGGACACGGGACAGGAACGGTGACACGGGAAGGGGATGATGACACGAGACGGGGATGGTGACATGGGACGGGGACAGTGAGACAGGACGGGGACGGTGATAGAGGACGAGGACGGTGACACGGGACAGGGATGTTGACACTGGATTGGGTCAGTGACACGGGACAGGGACATTGACATGGGATTGGGTCGGTGACACGGGACGGGGTCGGTGACACAGGACGGGGACGGTGACATGGGACGGGGACGGTGAAACGGGATTGGGTCGGTGACACAGGATGGGGATGGTGATAGGGGATGGGGACAGTGACATGGGACAGGGACGGTGACACGGGATGGGGACGGTGATAGGGGACGTTGACACGGGATGGGGAAGGTGATAGGGGACGGGGACAGTGACACGGGACGGGGACAGAGACACGGGATTGGGTCGGTGACACAGGACGGGGACGGTGATAAGGGACGGGGACGGTGACACGGGACGGGGACAGTGACATGAGATGGGGACGGTGACACAGGACAGGGACAGGGACGGGGACGGGGATGGTAACATGAGACGGGGACAGTGACATGAGATGGGGACGGTGACACGGGATGGGGACGGTGACACGGGATTGGGTCGGTGACACAGGAAGGGGACGGTGATAAGGGACGGGGACTGTGTCACGGGATGGGGACGGGAACGGTGTCATGGGATGGGGACGATGACACGGGATGGGAACGTGGACGGTGAAACAGGACGGGGACGTTGACGTGGGATTGGGTCAGTAACACGGGACGGGGACGGTGACACGGGACGGGGACAGTGACATGAGACGGGGACGGTGACACAGGACGGGTACGGTGACACGGGACGGGGACGGGGATGGTGACACGAGACGGGGACAGTGACACGGGACGGGGACGGTGACACGGGATGGGGACGGTGAAATGAGACGGTACGGTGACACGGGACGGGGACGGTGACACGAGACGGGGACGGTGACACGAGACGGGGACGGTGACACAGGACGGGGACGGGGACAGGGACACGGGATTGGGTCGGTGAAACGGGATGGAGACAGTGACACAGGACGGGGACGTTGACACGAGACGTGGACGGTGACACGGGATGGGGACAGTGACATGGGACGGGGACGGTGACATGGGATGGGGATGGTGACACGGGACGGGAATGGTGACACGGGACGGTGACGGGGACGATGACACGGGACGGGGAAAGGAGCAGTGACACAGGACAGGGACGAGAACACAGGATGGGGACGGTGACACGAGACGGGGACGGTGACATGGGACGGGGACGGTGACACGGGACGGGGTTGGTGACACGAGACGGGGAAGGTGACACCGTACGTTGTTGGGGACGGGGGCGGTGTCACAGGACAGGGACGGGGACCCAGGACGGGGATGGTGACATGGGACGGGGACGGTGATACTGGACGGGGACAGGGAAACGGGATGGGGACGGTGATACTGGACGGGGACGAGGCGGTGACACGAGACGGGGACAGTGACATGGGACGGGGCTGGTGACATGGGACGGGGACGGTGACACGGGATTGGGTCGGTGACACATGACGGGGACGGTGACACGGGACAGGGACGGTGACACAGGATGGGGTCGGTGACACGGGACGGGACGGTGACACGGGACGGGGTCGGTGACACGGGACGGGGACGGTGACACGGGATTGGGTCAGTGACATGGGACAGGGACTGTGACACGGGATTGGGTCGGTGACACGGGACAGGGACGGTGACACGGGATTGGGTCGGTGACACGGGATGGGGACGGTGACACGGGATTGGGTCGGTGACACGGGACGGGGATGGTGACACGGGATTTGTCGGTGTCACGGGACGGGGAGGATGACACGGGATTGGGTCAGTGACATGGGACGTGGACAGTGACTCAGGATTGGGTCGGTGACACGGGACGGGGACGGTGACACGGGATTGGGTCGGTGACACGGGACGGGGACAGTGACACGGGATTGGGTCGGTGACACGGGATGGGGCTTATGACACGTGACAGAGACGCTGACACGAGACGGGGACACGGGACGGGGACGGTGACACAGGATGGGGACGGTGACACAGGATAGGGGTGGTGACACGGGACAGAGACGGTGACACGAGACGGGGACAGGGACGGGGACACGAGATGGTGATGGTGACACGGGACAGGGACGGTGACACGGGATGGGGACGGTGACACGGGACGGGTACGGTGACATGGGATTGGATCGGTGACACGGGACAGGGTCCGTGACACAGGAGGGGGACGGTGACACGGGACAGGGACGGTTACACGGGATTGGGTCGGTGACACAGGACGGGGACGGTGACACGGGATGGGGACGGTGACACGGGATTGGGTCAGTGACACGGGACGGGGATGGTGACACGGGATGGGGACATGGACCGTGACACAGGACGGGGACGTTGACACGGGATTGGGTCGGTAACACGGGACGGGGACGGTGACACGGGATGGGGACAGTGACACGGGACGGGGACAGGGACGGTGACACGGGACGGGGACGGTGACATTGGACGGGGACGGGGTCGGTGACACGGGACAGGGATGGTGACACGGGACAGGGACGGGAACGGTGACACAGGACGGTGACGGTGACACAGGACGGGGACGGGGGCGGTGACACGGATCGGAGACGGTGACACAGGACAGGGACGGGGACACAGGACGGGGACGGTGACACGGGACGGGGACGGTGACACGGGATGGGGACGGTGACACAGGATGGGGACAGTGATAGGGGACGGGGACGGTGACACGATACGGGGACAGTGACACGGGATTGGGTCGGTGACACAGGACGGGGACGGTGATAAGGGACGGGGACGGTGACACGGGACGGGGACGGTGACACGGGATTGGGTCGGTGACACAGGACGGGGTCGGTGACACGGGACGGGGACAGTGACACGGGATGGGGACGGTGATAGAGGACGAGGATGGTGACACGGGACAGGGACGGTGACACGGGATGGGGACAGTGATAGGGGACGGGGATGGTGACACGGGACAGGGACAGTGACACGGGATTGGGTCGGTGACACAGGATGGGGACGGTGATAAGGGACGGGGACGGTGACACGGGACGGGGACAGTGACATGGGATTGGGTCGGTGACATGGGATTGGGTCGGTGACACGGGACGGGGACGGTGACACGAGACGGGGTCGGTGTCACGGGACGGGGACGGTGACACGGGACGGGGACAGTGACACGGGACAGGGACGGGGACGGTGACACAGGACGGGGACGGTGACACGGGATGGGGACGGTGACACGGGACGGGGATGGTGACATGGGACGGGGACGGGGACGGTGACACGGGACGGGGACGGTGACTATGGGGATGGTGACATGGGACCGGGACGTTGACACGGGACAGGGACAGTGACACAGGATTGGGTCGGTGACACGGGACGGGGACGTTGACACGGGATTGGGTCGGTGACACGGGACGGGGACGGTGATATGGGATTGAGTCGGTGACACAGGACGGGTACGGTGACATGGGACGGGGACGGGGACGGTGAAACGGGATGGGGACGGTGACACAGGACAGGGACGTTGACACGGGACGGGGACATGGGACAGGGACGGTGACACGAGACGGGGACGGTGACACAGGACGGGGACAGTGACACGAGACGGGGACGGTGACACGGGACGGGGACGGTGACATGGGACGGGGACGGTGACATGGGACGGAGACGGTGACACAGGACAGGGACGGTGATACGGTACGGGGACGGTGAAACAGGATTGGGTCCGTGACACAGGATGGGGACAGTGATATGGGACAGGGACGGTGACACGGGATGGGGACGGGGACAGTGACATGGGATGGGGACGATGTCACGGGATGGCAACGTGGATGGTGAAACAGGACGGGGACGTTGACATGGGATGGGGTCAGTAACACGGGATGGGGACGGTGACACAGGAAGGGGACGGTGACACAGGACGGGGAAGGTGACATGGGACGGGGACGGTGACACGAGACAGGGACGGTGATACAGTACGGGGAAGGTGACACGAGACGGGGACGGGGACATGGGACGGGGACGTTGACACGAGACGTGGACGGTGACACGGGACGGGGAAGGTGACATGGGACGGGGACGGTGACACGAGATGGGGACGGTGATACGGTATGGGGAAGGTGACACGAGACGGGGACGGGGACATGGGACAGGAACGGTGACACGGGAAGGGGATGGTGACACGAGACGGGGATGGTGACATGGGACGGGGACAGTGAGACAGGACGGGGACGGTGATAGAGGACGAGGACGGTGACACGGGACAGGGATGTTGACACAGGATTGGGTCAGTGACACGGGACAGGGACATTGACATGGGATTGGGTCGGTGACACGGGACGGGGTCGGTGACACAGGACGGGGACGGTGACATGGGACGGGGACGGTGAAACGGGATTGGGTCGGTGACACAGGATGGGGATGGTGATAGGGGATGGGGACAGTGACATGGGACAGGGACGGTGACACGGGATGGGGACGGTGATAGGGGACGTTGACACGGGATGGGGAAGGTGATAGGGGACGGGGACAGTGACACGGGACGGGGACAGAGACACGGGATTGGGTCGGTGACACAGGACGGGGACGGTGATAAGGGACGGGGACGGTGACACGGGACGGGGACAGTGACATGAGATGGGGACGGTGACACAGGACAGGGACAGGGACGGGGACGGGGATGGTAACATGAGACGGGGACAGTGACATGAGATGGGGACGGTGACACGGGATGGGGACGGTGACACGGGATTGGGTCGGTGACACAGGAAGGGGACGGTGATAAGGGACGGGGACTGTGTCACGGGATGGGGACGGGAACGGTGTCATGGGATGGGGACGATGACACGGGATGGGAACGTGGACGGTGAAACAGGACGGGGACGTTGACGTGGGATTGGGTCAGTAACACGGGACGGGGACGGTGACACGGGACGGGGACAGTGACATGAGACGGGGACGGTGACACAGGACGGGGACAGGGACACGGGACGGGGACGGGGACGGTAACACGAGACGGGGATGGTGACACGGGACGGGGACGGTGACACGGGATGGGCATGGGGACATGGGAAGGGGACGGTGACACGAGACGGGGACGGTGACATGGGACGGGGACGGTGACACGAGACGGGGACGGTGACACAGGACGGGGACGGGGACAGGGACACGGGATTGGGTCGGTGAAACGGGATGGAGACAGTGACACAGGACGGGGACGTTGACACGAGACGTGGACGGTGACACGGGATGGGGACAGTGACATGGGACGGGGACGGTGACATGGGATGGGGACAGTGACACGGGACGGGGATGGTGACACGGCACGGTGACGGGGACGATGACACGGGACGGGGACGGGAGCAGTGACACAGGACAGGGACGGGGTCACAGGACGGGGACGGTGACACGAGACGGGGACGGTGACACAGGACGGGGACGGTGACACGGGACGGGGATGGTGACACGAGACAGGGAAGGTGACACGGGACGGGGGCGGTAACACAGGACAGGGACGGGGACCCAGGACGGGGATGGTGACACGGGACGGGGACGGTGATACCGGACGGGGACAGGGAAACGGGATGGGGACGGTGATACTGGACGGGGACGAGGCGGTGACACGAGACGGGGTCAGTGACATGGGACGGGGCTGGTGACATGGGACGGGGACGGTGACACGGGATTGGGTCGGTGACACATGACGGGGACGGTGACACGGGACAGGGACGGTGACACAGGATGGGGTCGGTGAAACGGGACGGGACGGTGACACGGGACGGGGTCGGTGAAACGGGACGGGGACGGTGACACGGGATTGGGTCAGTGACATGGGACAGGGACTGTGACACGGGATTGGGTCGGTGACACGGGACAGGGACGGTGACACGGGATTTGTCGGTGTCACGGGACGGGGAGGATGACACGGGATTGGGTCAGTGACATGGGACGTGGACAGTGACTCAGGATTGGGTCGGTGACACGGGACGGGGACGGTGACACGGGATTGGGTCGGTGACACGGGACGGGGACAGTGACACGGGATTGGGTCGGTGACACGGGATGGGGCTTATGACACGTGACAGAGACGCTGACACGAGACGGGGACACGGGACGGGGACGGTGACACAGGATGGGGACGGTGACACAGGATAGGGGTGGTGACACGGGACAGAGACGGTGACACGAGACGGGGACAGGGACGGGGACACGAGATGGTGATGGTGACACGGGACAGGGACGGTGACACGGGATGGGGACGGTGACACGGGACGGGGACGGTGACATGGGATTGGATCGGTGACACGGGACAGGGTCCGTGACACAGGAGGGGGACGGTGACACGGGACAGGGACGGTTACACGGGATTGGGTCGGTGACACAGGACGGGGACGGTGACACGGGATGGGGACGGTGACACGGGATTGGGTCAGTGACACGGGACGGGGATGGTGACACGGGATGGGGACATGGACCGTGACACAGGACGGGGACGTTGACACGGGATTGGGTCGGTAACACGGGATGGGGACGGTGACACGGGATGGGGACAGTGACACGGGACGGGGACAGGGACGGTGACACGGGACGGGGACGGTGACATTGGACGGGGACGGGGTCGGTGACACGGGACAGGGATGGTGACACGGGACAGGGACGGGAACGGTGACACGGGACGGTGACGGTGACACAGGACGGGGACGGGGGCGGTGACACGGATCGGAGACGGTGACACAGGACAGGGACGGGGACACAGGACGGGGACGGTGACACGGGACGGGGACGGTGACACGGGATGGGGACGGTGACACAGGATGGGGACAGTGATAGGGGACGGGGACGGTGACACGATACGGGGACAGTGACACGGGATTGGGTCGGTGACACAGGACGGGGACGGTGATAAGGGACGGGGACGGTGACACGGGACGGGGACGGTGACACGGGATTGGGTCGGTGACACAGGACGGGGTCGGTGACACGGGACGGGGACAGTGACACGGGATGGGGACGGTGATAGAGGACGAGGATGGTGACACGGGACAGGGACGTTGACACGGGATTGGGTCGGTGACACAGGACGGTGACGTTGACATGGGATTGGGTCGGTGACACGGGACGGGGATGGTGAAACGGGATGGGGACCGTGACACGGGACAGGGACGGTGACACGGGATGGGGACAGTGATAGGGGACAGGGATGGTGACACGGGACAGGGACAGTGACACGGGATTGGGTCGGTGACACAGGATGGGGACGGTGATAAGGGACGGGTACGGTGACACGGGACGGGGACAGTGACACGGGATTGGGTCGGTGACACAGGACGGGGTCGGTGACACGGGATGGGGACAGTGACACGGGATGGGGACAGTGACACGGGATGGGGACGTGGACGGTGACACAGGACGGGGACGTTGACACAGGATTGGGTCGGTAACACGGGATTGGGGCGGTGACACGGGATTGAGTCGGTGACACAGGACAGGGACGGTGACACGGGACGGGGACGGTGAAACGGGATGGGGACCGTGACATGGGACGGGGACATTGACACGGGATTGGGTCGGTAACACGGGACGGGGACGGTGACACGGGATGGGGACGGGGACGGTGACACGGGACGGGGACGGTGACACGGGATTGGATTGGTGACACAGGACGGGGACGGTGACATGGGACGGGGACAGTGACACGGGACAGGGTTGGTGACACGGGACGGGGACGGTGACACGGGACGGCGACGGTGACACGGGACGGGGCTGGTGACACGGGACGGGGACAGTGACACGGGACGGGGCTGGTGACACGGGACGGGGACAGTGACACGGGATGGGGCTGGTGACATGGGACGGGGACGGTGACACGAGACGGGGACTGTGACACGGGATTGGGTTTGTGACATGGGACGGGGACGGTGACACGGGACGGGGACAGGGACGGTGACACGGGACGGGGACGGTGACATTGGACGGGGACGGGGTCGGTGACACGGGACAGGGATGGTGACACGGGACAGGGACGGGAACGGTGACACGGGACGGTGACGGTGACACAGGACGGGGACGGGGGCGGTGACACGGATCGGAGACGGTGACACAGGACAGGGACGGGGACACAGGACGGGGACGGTGACACGGGACGGGGACGGTGACACGGGATGGGGACGGTGACACAGGATGGGGACAGTGATAGGGGACGGGGACGGTGACACGATACGGGGACAGTGACACGGGATTGGATCGGTGACACAGGACGGGGACGGTGATAAGGGACGAGGATGGTGACACGGGACAGGGACGTTGACACGGGATTGGGTCGGTGACACGGGAAGAGGACGGTGACACGGGATTGGGTCGGTGACACAGGACGGTGACGTTGACATGGGATTGGGTCGGTGACACGGGACGGGGATGGTGAAACGGGATGGGGACCGTGACACGGGACAGGGACGGTGACACGGGATGGGGACAGTGATAGGGGACGGGGATGGTGACACGGGACAGGGACAGTGACACGGGATTGGGTCGGTGACACAGGATGGGGACGGTGATAAGGGACGGGGACGGTGACACGGGACGGGGACAGTGACACGGGATTGGGTCGGTGACACAGGACGGGGTCGGTGACACGGGATGGGGACAGTGACACGGGATGGGGACAGTGACACGGGATGGGGACGTGGACGGTGACACAGGACGGGGACGTTGACACAGGATTGGGTCGGTAACACGGGATGGGGACGGTGACACGGGATTGAGTCGGTGACACAGGACAGGGACGGTGACACGGGACGGGGACGGTGAAACGGGATGGGGACCGTGACACGGGACGGGGACATTGACACGGGATTGGGTCGGTAACACGGGACGGGGACGGTGACACGGGACGGGGACGGGGACGGTGACACGGGACGGGGACGGTGACACGGGATTGGATTGGTGACACAGGACGGGGACGGTGACATGGGACGGGGACAGTGACACGGGACAGGGATGGTGACACGGGACGGGGACGGTGACACGGGACGGCGACGGTGACACGGGACGGGGCTGGTGACACGGGACGGGGACAGTGACACGGGACGGGGCTGGAGACACGGGACGGGGACAGTGACACGGGATGGGGCTGGTGACATGGGACGGGGACGGTGACACGAGACGGGGACTGTGACACGGGATTGGGTTTGTGACATGGGACGGGGACGGTGACTCGGGACGGGGTCGGTGACATGGGACGCGTCGGTGACACGGGACGGGGACGGTGACACGGGGTGGGGACGGTGACACGGGACGGGGACGGTGACAATGGGGATGGTGACATGGGACGGGGACTGTGACACAGGACAGGGATAGTGATAGAGGACGTGGACGGTGACACAGGACGGGGACAGTGACACGGGACGGGGACAGTGACACGGGATGGGAACGGTGACACGGGATGGGGACGTGGACGGTGACACAGGACGGGGACGTTGACACGGGATTGGGTCGGTAACACCGGACGGGGACGGTGATACGGGACGGGGAGAGTGACACGGGACGGGGTCGGGGACACGGGATGGGGACGTGGACGGTGACACAGGACGGGGACGTTGACACGGGATTGGGTCGGTAACACCGGACGGGGACGGTGATACGGGACGGGGAGAGTGACACGGGACGGGGTCGGGGACACGGGACGTGTCGGTGACACGGGACGGGGACGGTGACATGGGATTGGTTTGGTGACACGGGACAGGGACGGTGACACGGGATTGGGTCGGTGACACGGGATGGGGACGGTGACACGGGATTGGGTGGGTGACACGGGATGGGGCTTATGACATGTGACAGATACGCTGACACGAGACGGGGACGGTGACACGGGATGGGGACGGGGACGGTGACACGGGACAGGGACGGTGACATGGGACAGGGGCGCTTATACGGGACAGAGATGGTGATGCTGCATGTGGACCCGGGATTGGGCGGGTCCCGGAATCGGGATGGAGACCATGGATAGGAACCAGTGATGGTGACTGGGTCCCAGTTCATGGACAGGGACCCGGGAGTGGGACGGTGACACAGGACAGAGACGGTGACATGGGACGGGGAAGGTGACACGGGATTGGGTCGGTGACACAGGACAGAGACGGTGACATGGGACGGGGACGGTGACACGGGACAGGGACGGTGACACGGGACGGGGACGGTGACACGGGACAGCGATGGTGACACGGGACGGGGACGGTGACACGAGACGGGGACGGTGACACGGGATTGGGTCAGTGACATGGGATTGGGTCGGTGACACGGGATTGGGTCAGTGACATGGGATTGGGTCGGTGACACGGGACGGGGACGGTGACACGGGATTGGGTCGGTGACACAGGACGGAGACGGTGACACGGGATTGAGTCGGTGACACAGGATGTGGCCGGTGACACGGGATTGGGTCGGTGACATGGGATTGGGTCGGTGACACGGGATTGGGTCGGTGACACGGAACGGGGACGGTGACATGGGATTGGGTCGGTGACATGGGATTGGGTCGGTGACACGGGACGGGGACGGTGACACGAGACGGGGTCGGTGTCACGGGACGGGGACGGTGACACGGGATGGGGACAGTGACACGGGACGGGGACGGGGACGGTGACACAGGACGGGGACGGTGACACGGGATGGGGACGGTGACACGGGACGGGGATGGTGACATGGGACGGGGACGGGGACGGTGACACAGGACGGGGACAGTGACACGAGACGGGGACGGTGACACGGGACGGGGACGGTGACATGGGACGGGGACGGTGACATGGGACGGGGACGGTGACACAGGACAGGGACGGTGATACGGTACGGGGACGGTGAAACAGGATTGGGTCCGTGACACAGGATGGGGACAGTGATATGGGACGGGGACGGTGACACGGGATGGGGACGGGGACGTTGACATGGGATGGGGTCAGTAACACGGGATGGGGACGGTGACACAGGAAGGGGACGGTGACACAGGACGGGGAAGGTGACATGGGACGGGGATGGTGACACGAGACAGGGACGGTGATACGGTACGGGGAAGGTGACACGAGACGGGGACGGGGACATGGGACGGGGACGTTGACACGAGACGTGGACGGTGACACGGGACGGGGAAGGTGACATGGGACGGGGACGGTGACACGAGATGGGGACGGTGATACGGTATGGGGAAGGTGACACGAGACGGGGACGGGGACACGGGACGGGAACGGTGACACGGGAAGGGGACAGGGACAGGGACAGGGACACGGAATTGGGTCGGTGACACAGGGGGGAAGGTGACTATGGGGATGGTGACATGGGACGGGGACAGTGAGACAGGACGGGGACGGTGATAGAGGACGAGGACGGTGACACGGGACAGGGATGTTGACACAGGATTGGGTCAGTGACACGGGACAGGGACATTGACATGGGATTGGGTCGGTGACACGGGACGGGGTCGGTGACACAGGACGGGGACGGTGACATGGGACGGGGACGGTGAAACGGGATTGGGTCGGTGACACAGGATGGGGATGGTGATAGGGGATGGGGACAGTGACATGGGACAGGGACGGTGACACGGGATGGGGACGGTGATAGGGGACGTTGACACGGGATGGGGAAGGTGATAGGGGACGGGGACAGTGACACGGGACGGGGACAGAGACACGGGATTGGGTCGGTGACACAGGACGGGGACGGTGATACGGGACGGGGACGGTGACACGGGACGGGGACAGTGACATGAGATGGGGACGGTGACACAGGACAGGGACAGGGACGGGGACGGGGATGGTAACATGAGACGGGGACAGTGACATGAGATGGGGACGGTGACACGGGAAGGGGACGGTGACACGGGATTGGGTCGGTGACACAGGAAGGGGACGGTGATAAGGGACGGGGACTGTGTCACGGGATGGGGACGGGAACGGTGTCATGGGATGGGGACGATGACACGGGATGGGAACGTGGACGGTGAAACAGGACGGGGACGTTGACGTGGGATTGGGTCAGTAACACGGGACGGGGACGGTGACACGGGACGGGGACAGTGACATGAGACGGGGACGGTGACACAGGACGGGGACAGGGACACGGGACGGGGACGGGGACGGGGACGGTAACACGAGACGGGGATGGTGACACGAGACGGGGACGGTGACACGGGATGGGCATGGGGACATGGGAAGGGGACGGTGACACGAGACGGGGACGGTGACATGGGACGGGGACGGTGACACGAGACGGGGACGGTGACACAGGACGGGGACGGGGACAGGGACACGGGATTGGGTCGGTGAAACGGGATGGAGACAGTGACACAGGACTGGGACGTTGACACGAGACGTGGACGGTGACACGGATGGGGACAGTGACATGGGACGGGGACGGTGACATGGGATGGGGATGGTGACACGGGACGGGAATGGTGACACGGGACGGTGACGGGGACGATGACACGGGACGGGGAAAGGAGCAGTGACACAGGACAGGGACGAGAACACAGGATGGGGACGGTGACACGAGACGGGGACGGTGACATGGGACGGGGACGGTGACACGGGACGGGGATGGTGACACGAGACAGGGAAGGTGACACGGGACGGGGGCGGTAACACAGGACAGGGACGGGGACCCAGGACGGGGATGGTGACACGGGACGGGGACGGTGATACTGGACGGGGACAGGGAAACGGGATGGGGACGGTGATACTGGACGGGGACGAGGCGGTGACACGAGACGGGGACAGTGACATGGGACGGGGCTGGTGACATGGGACGGGGACGGTGACACGGGATTGGGTCGGTGACACATGACGGGGACGGTGACACGGGACAGGGACGGTGACACAGGATGGGGTCGGTGACACGGGACGGGACGGTGACACGGGACGGGGTCGGTGACACGGGACGGGGACGGTGACACGGGATTGGGTCAGTGACATGGGACAGGGACTGTGACACGGGATTGGGTCGGTGACACGGGACAGGGACGGTGACACGGGACGGGGTCGGTGACACGGGACGGGGACGGTGACACGGGATTGGGTCAGTGACATGGGACAGGGACTGTGACACGGGATTGGGTCGGTGACACGGGACAGGGACGGTGACACGGGATTGGGTCGGTGACACGGGATGGGGACGGTGACACGGGATTGGGTCGGTGACACGGGACGGGGATGGTGACACGGGATTTGTCGGTGTCACGGGACGGGGAGGATGACACGGGATTGGGTCAGTGACATGGGACGTGGACAGTGACTCAGGATTGGGTCGGTGACACGGGACGGGGACGGTGACACGGGATTGGGTCGGTGACACGGGACGGGGACAGTGACACGGGATTGGGTCGGTGACACGGGATGGGGCTTATGACACGTGACAGAGACGCTGACACGAGACGGGGACACGGGACGGGGACGGTGACACAGGATGGGGACGGTGACACAGGATAGGGGTGGTGACACGGGACAGAGACGGTGACACGAGACGGGGACAGGGACGGGGACACGAGATGGTGATGGTGACACGGGACAGGGACGGTGACACGGGATGGGGACGGTGACACGGGACGGGGACGGTGACACGGGACGGGGACGGTGACACGGGATGGGGACGGTGACACGGGATTGGGTCAGTGACACGGGACGGGGATGGTGACATGGGATGGGGACATGGACCGTGACACAGGACGGGGACGTTGACACGGGATTGGGTCGGTAACACGGGACGGGGACGGTGACACGGGATGGGGACAGTGACACGGGACGGGGACGGGAACGGTGACACGGGACGGTGACGGTGACACAGGACGGGGACGGGGGCGGTGACACGGATCGGAGACGGTGACACAGGACAGGGACGGGGACGGTGACACGGGACGGGGACGGTGACACGGGATGGGGACGGTGACACAGGATGGGGACAGTGATAGGGGACGGGGACGGTGACACGATACGGGGACAGTGACACGGGATTGGGTCGGTGACACAGGACGGGGACGGTGACACAGGACGGGGATCGTGACACGGGACGGGGACGGTGACACGGGATTGGGTCGGTGACACAGGACGGGGTCGGTGACACGGGACGGGGACAGTGACACGGGATGGGGACGGTGATAGAGGACGAGGATGGTGACACGGTACAGGGACGTTGACACGGGATTGGGTCGGTGACACGGGAAGAGGACGGTGACACGGGATTGGGTCGGTGACACAGGACGGTGACGTTGACATGGGATTGGGTCGGTGACACGGGACGGGGATGGTGAAACGGGATGGGGACCGTGACACGGGACAGGGACGGTGACACGGGATGGGGACAGTGATAGGGGACGGGGATGGTGACACGGGACAGGGACAGTGACACGGGATTGGGTCGGTGACACAGGATGGGGACGGTGATAAGGGACGGGGACGGTGACACGGGACGGGGACAGTGACACGGGATTGGGTCGGTGACACAGGACGGGGTCGGTGACACGGGATGGGGACAGTGACACGGGATGGGGACAGTGACACGGGATGGGGACATGGACGGTGACACAGGACGGGGACGTTGACACAGGATTGGGTCGGTAACACGGGATGGGGACCGTGACACGGGATTGAGTCGGTGACACAGGACAGGGACGGTGACACGGGACGGGGACGGTGAAACGGGATGGGGACCGTGACACGGGACGGGGACATTGACACGGGATTGGGTCGGTAACACGGGACGGGGACGGTGACACGGGACGGGGACGGGGACGGTGACACGGGACGGGGACGGTGACACGGGATTGGATTAGTGACACAGGACGGGGACGGTGACATGGGACGGGGACAGTGACACGGGACAGGGATGGTGACACGGGACGGGGACGGTGACACGGGACGGCGACGGTGACACGGGACGGGGCTGGTGACACGGGACGGGGACAGTGACACGGGACGGGGCTGGTGACACGGGACGGGGACAGTGACACGGGATAGGGCTGGTGACATGGGACGGGGACGGTGACACGAGACGGGGACTGTGACACGGGATTGGGTTTGTGACATGGGACGGGGACGGTGACTCGGGACGGGTTCGGTGACATGGGACGCGTCGGTGACACGGGACGGGGACGGTGACACGGGATTGGGTCAGTGACACGGGACGGGAACGGTGACACGGGGTGGGGACGGTGACAATGGGGATGGTGACATGGGACGGGGACTGTGACACAGGACAGGGACAGTGATAGAGGACGAGGACGGTGACACAGGACAGGGACGTTGACACGAGGCGGCGTCGGTGACACGGGACGGGGCTGGTGACACGGGACGGGGACAGTGACACGGGACGGGGCTGGTGACACGGGACGGGGACAGTGACACGGGATGGGGCTGGTGACATGGGACGGGGACGGTGACACGAGACGGGGACTGTGACACGGGATTGGGTTTGTGACATGGGACGGGGACGGTGACTCGGGACGGGTTCGGTGACATGGGACGCGTCGGTGACACGGGACGGGGACGGTGACACGGGATTGGGTCAGTGACACGGGACGGGAACGGTGACACGGGGTGGGGACGGTGACAATGGGGATGGTGACATGGGACGGGGACTGTGACACAGGACAGGGACAGTGATAGAGGACGAGGACGGTGACACAGGACAGGGACGTTGACACGAGGCGGCGTCGGTGACACAAGACGGGGATGGTGACACAGGATGGGGACAGCGACGGTGACACGAGACGGGGACGGTGACATGAGACGGGGATTGTGACACGGGACGGGGACAGTGACATGGGACAGGAGTGGTGACACGAGACGGGGATGGTGACACGGGCCGGGGACGGTGACACGAGACGGGGACGGGGACACGGGAAGGGGACGGTGACACGGGACGGGGACGGTGACACGGGACGGGGACGGTGACACAGGACGGGGATGGTGACACGGGATTGGGTCAGTGACATGGGACAGGGACGGTGACAATGGGGATGGTGACATGGGACGGGGACTGTGACACAGGACAGGGACAGTGATAGAGGACGAGGACGGTGACACGGGACGGGGACGTTGACACGGGATTGGGTCGGTGACACGGGACGAGGACGGTGACACGGGATTGGGTCGGTGACACGGGACGGGGACGTTGACACGGCATTGGGTCAGTGACACGGGACGGGGCTGGTGACACGGGATTGGGTCGGTGACCCGGGATGGGGCCGGTGACGTGGGATTGAGTCGGTGACACAGGATGGGGACGTTGACACGGGACGGGGATGGTGAAACGGGACGGGGACGGTGACACGGGACGGGGACAGTGACACGGGACAGGGAAGGTGACACGAGACGGGGTCGGTGACACAGGACGGGGATGGTGACACGGGATTGGGTCAGTGACACGGGACGGGGACGGTGACAATGGGGATGGTGACATGGGACGGGGACTGTGACACAGGACAGGGACAGTGATAGAGGACGAGGACGGTGACACGGGACAGGGACGTTGACACGGGATTGGGTCGGTGACACGGGACGAGGACGGTGACACGGGATTGGGTCGGTGACACGGGACGGGGACGTTGACACGGGATTGGGTCAGTGACACGGGACGGGGCTGGTGACACGGGATTGGGTTGGTGACACGGGATGGGGCCGGTGACGTGGGATTGAGTCGGTGACACAGGATGGGGACGGTGACACGGGACGGGGATGGTGAAACGGGATGGGGACCGTGACACGGGACTGGGACCGTGACACGGGATGACGACAGTGATAGGGGACGGGGACGGTGACACGGGACAGGGACAGTGACACGGGATTGGTTTGATGACACAGGACGGAGACGGTGATAAGGGAATGGGACGGTGACACGGGACGGGGACGGTGACACGGGATTGGGTCGGTGACACAGGACGGGGTCGGGGACACGGGACGGGGACAGTGACACGGGATGGGGACGGTGACACGGGATGGGGACATGGACGGTGACACAGGACGGGGACGTTGACACGGGATTGGGTCGGTAACACGGGACGGGGACGGTGACACGGGATGGGGACGGTGACACGGGATTGGGTTGGTGACACGGGATTGGGTCAGTGACACGGGACGGGAACGGTTACACGGGATTGGGTCGGTGACACGGAATTGGGTCGGTGACACGGGACGGGGACGGTGACACGGGATTCGGTCGGTGACACGGGACAGGGACTGGGCCACGGGACGGGGACGGTGACACGGGATTGGGTCGGTGACACGGGACGTGGACGGGGACAGGGACGGTGACACGAGGTGGGGACGGTGACACAGGACAGGGACGGGGACAGGGACACGGGATTGGGTCAGTGACACGGGGTGGGGACGGTGACAATGGGGATGGTGACATGGGACGGGGACTGTGACACAGGACAGGGACAGTGATAGAGGACGAGGACGGTGACACAGGACGGGGACGGTGACACGGGACGGGGATGTTGACACGGGATTGGGTCGGTGACACGGGATGGGGCTGGTGACGTGGGATTGAGTCGGTGAAACAGGACGGGGACGGTGACACGGGACGGGGACGGTGAAACGGGATGGGGACCGTGACACGGGACGGGGACGGTGACACGGGATGAGGACACTGATAGGGGACGGGGACGGTGACACGGGACGGGGACGGTGACACGGGATTGGTTCGGTGACACAGGACGGGGTCGGTGACACGGGACAGGGACGGTGACACGGGATTGGGTCGGTGACACAGGACGGAGACGGTGACACAGGATTGGGTCAGTGACACAGGACGGAGACGGTGACACGGGATTGGGTCGGTGACACAGGACGGAGACGGTGACACGGGATTGAGTCAGTGACACAGGATGTGGCCGGTGACACGGGATTGGGTCGGTGACACGGGATTGGGTCGGTGACACGGGACGGGGACGGTGACACGGGATTGGGTCGGTGACACGGGATTGGGTCGGTGACATGGGACGGGGACGGTGACACGGGATTGGGTCGGTGACATGGGATTGGGTCGGTGACACGGGACGGGGACGGTGACATGAGACGGGGTCGGTGTCACGGGACGGGGACGGTGACACGGGACGGGGACAGTGACACGGGACAGGGACGGGGACGGTGACACAGGACGGGGACGGTGACACGGGATGGGGACGGTGACACGGGACGGGGATGGTGACACCGGACGGGGCGGTGACACGGGACGGGGACGGTGACTATGGGGATGGTGACATGGGACCGGGACGGTGACACGGGACAGGGACAGTGCCATGGGATTGGGTCGGTGACACGGGACGGGGACGTTGACACGGGATTGGGTCGGTGACACGGGACGGGGACGGTGACATGGGATTGAGTCGGTGACACAGGACGGGTACGGTGACATGGGACGAGGACGGGGACGGTGAAACGGGATGGGGACGGTGACACAGGACGGGGACGTTGACACGGGACGGGGACATGGGACAGGGACGGTGACACGAGACGGGGACGGTGATACAGGACGGGGACAGTGACACGAGACGGGGATGGTGACACGAGACGGGTACGGTGACACAGGACGAGGACGTTGACATGAGGCAGCGTCGGTGACACAAGACGGGGATGGTGACACAGGATGGGGACGGGGACGGTGACACGAGACGGGGACGGTGACATGAGACGGGGATTGTGACACGGGACGGGGACAGTGACATGGGACAAGAGTGCTGACACGAGACGGGGACGGTGACACGGGCCGGGGACGGTGACACGAGACGGGGACGGGGACACGGGAAGGGGACGGTGACACGGGACGGGGACGGTGACACGGGACGGGGACGGTGACACAGGACAGGGACGGTGACACGAGATGGGGACGGTGACACAGGACGGGGATGGTGACACGGGATTGGGTCAGTGACACGGGACGGGGACGGTGACAATGGGGATGGTGAAATGGGACGGGGACTGTGACACAGGACAGGGACAGTGATAGAGGACGAGGACGGTGACACGGGACAGGGACGTTGACACGGGATTGGGTTGGTGACACGGGACGAGGACGGTGACACGGGATTGGGTCGGTGACACGGGACGGGGACGTTGACACGGCATTGGGTCAGTGACACGGGACGGGGCTGGTGACACAGGATTGGGTCGGTGACACGGGATGGGGCTGGTGACGTGAGGTTGAGTCGGTGACACAGGATGGGGACGGTGACACGGGACGGGGATGGTGAAACGGGACGGGGACGGTGACACGGGACGGGGACGGTGACACGGGACAGGGAAGGTGACACGAGACGGGGACGGTGACACAGGACGGGGATGGTGACACGGGATTGGGTCAGTGACACGGGACGGGGACGGTGACAATGGGGATGGTGACATGGGACGGGGACTGTGACACAGGACAGGGACAGTGATAGAGGACGAGGACGGTGACACGGGACAGGGACGTTGACACAGGATTGGGTCGGTGACACGGGACGAGGACGGTGACACAGGATTGGGTCGGTGACACGGGACGGGGACGTTGACACGGGATTGGGTCAGTGACACGGGACGGGTCTGGTGACACGGGATTGGGTCGGTGACACGGGATGGGGCCGGTGACGTGGGATTGAGTCGGTGACACAGGATGGGGACGGTGACACGGGACGGGGATGGTGAAACGGGATGGGGACCGTGACACGGGACTGGGACCGTGACACGGGATGACGACAGTGATAGGGGACGGGGACGGTGACACGGGACAGGGACAGTGACATGGGATTGGTTTGATGACACAGGACGGAGACGGTGATAAGGGAATGGGACGGTGACACGGGACGGGGACGGTGACACGGGATTGGGTCGGTGACACAGGACGGGGTCGGTGACACGGGACGGGGACAGTGACACGGGATGGGGACGGTGACACGGGATGGGGACATGGACGGTGACACAGGACGGGGACGTTGACACAGGATTGGGTCGGTAACACGGGACGGGAACGGTGAGACGGGATGGGGACGGTGACACGGGATTGGGTTGGTGACACGGGATTGGGTCAGTGACACGGGACGGGAACGGTTACACGGGATTGGGTCGGTGACACGGAATTGGGTCGGTGACACGGGACGGGGACGGTGACACGGGATTGGGTCGGTGACACGGGACAGGGACTGGGCCACGGGACGGGGACGGTGACACGGGATTGGGCTGGTGACATGGGATTGGGTCGGTGACACGGGACGGGGACTGTGACACGGGATTGGGTCGGTGACACGGGACGGGGACATTGACACGGGACAGGGACGGGGCCACAGGACAGGGCCGGTGACACGGGACGGGGACGGTGACACGGGACGGGGACGGTGACATGGGACGGAGACGGTGACACAGGACAGGGACGGGGCCACAGGACGGGGACGGTGATGCTGGACGGGGTCGGTGACACAGGACAGGGACGGTGACACGGGACGGGGTCGGTGACACGGGACGGGGACGGTGACACGGGACGTAGTCGGTGACACGGGACGGGGACGGTGACATGGGACAGGGTCAGTGACACAGGACGGGATCGGTGACACGGGATGGGGACGATGGCACGGGACGGGGTTGGTGACACGGGACGGGGACAGGGACGGTGACACGAGGTGGGGACGGTGACACAGGACAGGGACGGGGACAGGGACACGGGATTGGGTCAGTGACACGGGGTGGGGACGGTGACAATGGGGATGGTGACATGGGACGGGGACTGTGACACAGGACAGGGACAGTAATAGAGGACGAGGACGGTGACACAGGACGGGGACGGTGACACGGGACGGGGATGTTGACACGGGATTGGGTCGGTGACACGGGATGGGGCTGGTGACGTGGGATTGAGTCGGTGAAACAGGACGGGGACGGTGACACGGGACGGGGACGGTGAAACGGGATGGGGACCGTGACACGGGACGGGGACGGTGACACGGGATGAGGACACTGATAGGGGACGGGGACGGTGACACGGGACGGGGACGGTGACACGGGATTGGTTCGGTGACACAGGACGGGGTCGGTGACACGGGACAGGGACGGTGACACGGGATTGGGTCGGTGACACAGGACGGAGACGGTGACACAGGATTGGGTCAGTGACACAGGACGGAGACGGTGACACGGGATTGGGTCGGTGACACAGGACGGAGACGGTGACACGGGATTGAGTCAGTGACACAGGATGTGGACGGTGACACGGGATTGGGTCGGTGACACGGGATTGGGTCGGTGACACGGGACGGGGACGGTGACACGGGATTGGGTCGGTGACACGGGATTGGGTCGGTGACACGGAACGGGGACGGTGACACGGGATTGGGTCGGTGACATGGGATTGGGTCGGTGACACGGGACGGGGACGGTGACATGAGACGGGGTCGGTGTCACGGGACGGGGACGGTGACACGGGACGGGGACAGTGACACGGGACAGGGACGGGGACGGTGACACAGGACGGGGACGGTGACACGGGATGGGGACGGTGACACGGGACGGGGATGGTGACATGGGACGGGGACGGTGACACGGGACGGGGACGGTGACTATGGGGATGGTGACATGGGACCGGGACGTTGACACGGGACAGGGACAGTGACACAGGATTGGGTCGGTGACACGGGACGGGGACGTTGACACGGGATTGGGTCGGTGACACGGGACGGGGACGGTGATATGGGATTGAGTCGGTGACACAGGACGGGTACGGTGACATGGGACGAGGACGGGGACGGTGAAACGGGATGGGGACGGTGACACAGGACGGGGACGTTGACACGGGACGGGGACATGGGACAGGGACGGTGACACGAGACGGGGACGGTGACACAGGACGGGGACAGTGACACGAGACGGGGATGGTGACACGAGACGGGTACGGTGACACAGGACGAGGACGTTGACATGAGGCAGCGTCGGTGACACAAGACGGGGATGGTGACACAGGATGGGGACGGGGACGGTGACACGAGACGGGGACGGTGACATGAGACGGGGATTGTGACACGGGACGGGGACAGTGACATGGGACAGGAGTGGTGACACGAGACGGGGACGGTGACACGGGCCGGGGACGGTGACACGAGACGGGGACGGGGACACGGGAAGGGGACGGTGACACGGGACGGGGACGGTGACACGGGACAGGGACGGTGACACGAGATGGGGACGGTGACACAGGACGGGGATGGTGACACGGGATTGGGTCAGTGACACGGGACGGGGACGGTGACAATGGGGATGGTGAAATGGGACGGGGACTGTGACACAGGACAGGGACAGTGATAGAGGACGAGGACGGTGACACGGGACAGGGACGTTGACACGGGATTGGGTTGGTGACACGGGACGAGGACGGTGACACGGGATTGGGTCGGTGACACGGGACGGGGACGTTGACACGGCATTGGGTCAGTGACACGGGACGGGGCTGGTGACACAGGATTGGGTCGGTGACACGGGATGGGGCTGGTGACGTGAGGTTGAGTCGGTGACACAGGATGGGGACGGTGACACGGGACGGGGATGGTGAAACGGGACAGGGACGGTGACACGGGACGGGGATGGTGACACGGGACAGGGAAGGTGACACGAGACGGGGACGGTGACACAGGACGGGGATGGTGACACGGGATTGGGTCAGTGACACGGGACGGGGACGGTGACAATGGGGATGGTGACATGGGACGGGGAATGTGACACAGGACAGGGACAGTGATAGAGGACGAGGACGGTGACACGGGACAGGGACGTTGACATGGGATTGGGTCGGTGACACGGGACGAGGACGGTGACACGGGATTGGGTCGGTGACACGGGACGGGGACGTTGACACGGGATTGGGTCAGTGACACGGGACGGGGCTGGTGACACGGGATTGGGTTGGTGACACGGGATGGGGCCGGTGACGTGGGATTGAGTCGGTGACACAGGATGGGGACGGTGACATGGGACGGGGATGGTGAAACGGGATGGGGACCGTGACACGGGACTGGGACCGTGACACGGGATGACGACAGTGATAGGGGACGGGGACGGTGACACGGGACAGGGACAGTGACATGGGATTGGTTTGATGACACAGGACGGAGACGGTGATAAGGGAATGGGACGGTGACACGGGACGGGGACGGTGACACGGGATTGGGTCGGTGACACAGGACGGGGTCGGTGACACGGGACGGGGACAGTGACACGGGATGGGGACGGTGACACGGGATGGGGACATGGACGGTGACACAGGACGGGGACGTTGACACGGGATTGGGTCGGTAACACGGGACGGGAACGGTGAGACGGGATGGGGACGGTGACACGGGATTGGTTTGGTGACACGGGATTGGGTCAGTGACACGGGACGGGAACGGTTACACGGGATTGGGTCGGTGACACGGAATTGGGTCGGTGACACGGGACGGGGACGGTGACACGGGATTGGGTCGGTGACACGGGACAGGGACTGGGCCACGGGACGGGGACGGTGACACGGGATTGGGCCGGTGACATGGGATTGGGTCGGTGACACGGGACGGGGACTGTGACACGGGATTGGGTCGGTGACACGGGACGGGGACGGTGACACGGGACAGGGACGGGGCCACAGGACAGGGCCGGTGACACGGGACGGGGACGGTGACACGGGACGGGGACGGTGACATGGGACGGAGACGGTGACACAGGACAGGGACGGGGCCACAGGACGGGGACGGTGATGCTGGACGGGGTCGGTGACACAGGACAGGGACGGTGACACGGGACGGGGTCGGTGACACGGGACGGGGACGGTGACACGGGACGTAGTCGGTGACACGGGACGGGGACGGTGACATGGGACAGGGTCAGTGACACAGGACGGGATTGGTGACACGGGATGGTGACGATGGCACGGGACGGGGTTGGTGACACGGGACGGGAACAGGGACGGTGACACAGGACGGGGACGGTGACCCTGGATTTGGACTCAGAATGGGGACACGAATTGGGGAATTGGCATGGGGGTGGTAACCCGGGATGGAGACAAGGATCCAGGATGGGGACGAGGACCCAGGATGGGGCCGGGGACCCGGGATGGTGACAGTTTCCCGGTATGGTTCTCGGGACGCAGGATGGGGGCCTGTTTGAGAGCAGTTTAGAATTCAGAAAATGAGGACCAAGAGATTCATTAAGCGGGGAAAAATAGAGTATGAGAGTAAACATTCAAGGAACATAAAAGAGGATTGTAAAAAGTTCTATAAGTAGGTAAGAAGAAAAAGATTGATAAGGACAAATGTAGGTCCCTTACAGTCCGAAACAGGAGAATTTATAATAGAGAACAAGGAAATGTCAGAGCAATTAAACAACTACTTTAGTTCACAGAGGAAGACAGAAATAACTTCCCAGAAATACTAGGGAACAAAGGGTCTAGTGAGAAGGAGGAATTGAAGGAAATTGGTGTTACTGAAAACAGTGCTGGATAACTTAATGGGACTGAAAGCTGATAAATCCCCAGGGCCTGATAATCTACATCCCAGGATGCTAAAGGAGGTGGCCATGGAAATGCGTTGGTTGTCATCTTCCAAAATTCTGTGGATTCTGGAACAGTCCTGGCAGATTGGAGGGTGGCAAATGTAATCCCATTATCAAAAATAAGGGAGTGAGAAAACAGGGGATTACTGATTAGCCTAACATCAGTAGTGGGAAAAATGCTAGAGTCTGTTAAAAAGGAAGTGATAACAGGACATTTAGAAAATATCAGTGGGATTGGACAAAGTGAACATGGATTTATGAAAGGAGAATCATGTTTGACAAACCTACTCGTGTTTTTTGAGGGTGTAACTAGCAGGATAAATAAGTGAGAACCAGAGGATGTGGTGCATTTGGATTTTCAGAAAGTTTTTGATAAAGTCCCATTTAAGAGGTTAATGTGTAAAACTAAAGCACATAGGATTGGGGGTAGTATATCGGCAAGGATTGAGAATTGGTTGGCAGACAGGAAACAGAGTAGAAATAAATGGAAACAGAAATACCTGGAAAAACTCAGCAGGTCTGGCAGCATCGGCGGAGAAGAAAAGAGCTGACGTTTCGAGTCCTCGTGACCCTTCAATAGAACTGAATGAATATTAAGAGAGCGGTGAAATATAAGCTGGTTTAAGGTGGGGGGTGGGGGGGTGTGGTTGTAGGGACAAGCAAGCAGTGATAGGAGCAGATAATCAAAAGATGTCACAGACAAAAGGACACAGAGGTGTTGAAGGTGGTGATATTATCTAAACGAATGTGCTAATTAAGAATGGATGGCAGGACACACAAGGTACAGCTCTAGTGGGGGTGGGGTGGAAAGACTAGCAGGGCATAAAAGATTTAAAAATAATGGAAATAGGTGGGAAAAGAAAAATCTATATAAATTATTGGAAAAAACAAAAGGGAGGGGGAAGAAACGGAAAGGGGGTGGGGATGGAGGAGGGAATTCAAGATCTAAAGTTGTTGAATTCAATATTCAGTCCGGAAGGCTGTAAAGTGCCTAGTCGGAAGATGAGGTGCTGTTCCTCCAGTTTGTGTTGGGCTTCACTGGAACAATGCAGCAAGCTAAGCACAGACATGTGGACAAGAGAGCAGGGTGGAGTGTTAAAATAGCAAGCGACAGGGAGGTTTGAGTCTTTCTTGCGGACAGACCGCAGGTGTTCTGCAAAGTGGTTGCCCAGTTTACGTTTGGTCTCTCCAATGTAGAGGAGACCGCATTGGGAGCAACGAATGCAGCAGACTAAATTGGGGGAAATGCAAGTGAAATGCTGCTTCACTTGAAAGGAGTGTTTGGGCCCTTGGACGGTGAGGAGAGAGGAAGTGAAGGGACAGGTGTTGCATCTTTTGCGTGGACATGGGGAGGTGCCATAGGTAGGGGTTGAGGAGTAGGGGGTGATGGAGGAGTAGACCAGGGTGTCCCGGAGGGAACGATCCCTACGGAATGCCGCCGGGCGGGTGGAGGTGGTGAAGGGAAGATGTGTTTGGTGGTGGCATCATGCTGGAGTTGATGGAAATGGTGGGATGATCCTTTGAATGCGGAGGCTGGTGGGGTGATAAGTGAGGACAAGGGGGACCCTATCATGTTTCTGGGAGGGAGGAGAAGGCGTGAGGGCAGATGCACGGGAGATGGGCCAGACACGGTTGAGGGCCCTGTCAACGACCGTGGGTGGAAAACCTCGGTTAAGGAAGCAGGAGGATATGTCAGAGGAACTGTTTTTGAAGGTAGCATCATCGGAACAGATGCGATGGAGGCGAAGGAACTGAGAGAATGGGATGGAGTCCTTACAGGAAGCGGGGTGTGAGGAGCTGTAGTCGAGGTAGCTGTGGGAGTCGGTAGGCTTGTAATGGATATTGGTGGACAGTTTATCACCAGAAATTGAGACAGAGAGGTCAAGGAAGGGAAGGGAAGTGTCAGAGATGGACCATGTGAAAATGATGGAGGGGTGGAGAATGGAAGCAAAATTAATAAATTTTTCCAAGTCCCGATGAGAGCGTGAAGCAGCACCGAAGTAATCATCGATGTACTGGAGAAAGAGTTGTGGGAGGGGGCCAGAGTAGGACTGGAACAAGGAATGTTCCACATACCCCATAAAGAGACAGGCATAGCTGGGGCCCATGTGGGTACCCATAGCCACACCTTTTATTTGGAGGAATTGAGAGGAGTTAAAGGAGAAATTGTTCAGTGTGAGAACAAGTTCAGCCAGACGGAGGAGAGTAGTGGTGGATGGGGATTGTTCGGGCCTCTGTTCGAGGAAGAAGCTAAGGGCCCTCTGACCATCCTGGTGGGAGATGGAGGTGTAGAGGGATTGGATATCCATGGTGAAGAGGAGGTGGTTGGGGCCAGGGAACTGGAAATTGTTGATGTGACATAAGGTGTCAGAGGAATCACGGATGTAGGTGAGAAGGGACTGGACAAGGGGAGAGTGAAGGGAGTCAAGATAATGAGAAATGAGTTCCATGGGGCAGGAGCAAGCTGAGACGATCGGTCCACCGGCCGACATTTCGGCGGCGTGACATTAGTCGTCTCAATTTCTCTGCTCCTCTCACCCATTCTAATCTGTCTCTCTCTGACCTTACTGCATTCCATTCTCTCAGGTCCAACCCCAACATTGTCATCAAACTCGCTGACAAGGGTGGTGCTGTTGTTGTCTGGTGCACTGACCTCTACCTCGGGGAGGCTGAGCGTCAACTCGCAGACACTTCCTCCTACCTTTCCCTAGACCATGACCCCACCACTGAACATCAAGCCATTGTTTCCAGGTCTGTTACTGACCTCATCTCCTCTGGAGATCTCCCTCCCACAGCTTCCAACCTCGGACGGCCTGCTTCTACCTCCTACCCAAAATCCACAAACAGGACTGTCCCGGCAGACCGACCATGTCAGCCTGTTCCTGCGCCACGGAACTCATTTCTTGTTATCTTGACTCCCTTCTCTCTCCCCTTGTCCAGTCCCTTCTCACCTACATCCGTGATTCCTCTGACACTTACATCACATCATCAATTTCCAGTTCCCTGGCCCCAACCGCTTCCTCTTCACCATGGACGTCCAATCTCTCTACACCTCCATCCCCCACCAGGATGGTCAGAGGGCTCTCAGCTTCTTCCTTGAACAGAGGCCCAAACAATCCCCATCCACCACTACTCTCCTCCGTCTGGCTGAACTTGTTCTCACACTGAGCAATTTCTCCTTCAACTCCTCTCACTTCCTCCAAATAAAAGGAGTGGCTATGGGTACCCACATGGGCCCCAGCTATGCCTGTCTCTTTATGGGGTACGTGGAACATTCCTTGTTCCAGTCCTACTCTGGCCCCCTCCCACAACTCTTTCTCCAGTACATCGATGATTACTTCGGTGCTGCTTCACGCTCTCATCGGGACTTGGAAAAATTTATTAATTTTGCTTCCATTCTCCACCCCTCCATCATTTTCATATGGTCCATCTCTGACACTTCCCTTCCCTTCCTTGACCTCTTTTGTCTCAAGTTCTGGTGATAGACTGTCCACCAATATCCATTACAAGTCTACCGACTCCCACAGCTACTTCGACTACAGCTCCTCACACCCCACTTCCTGTAAGGACTCCATCCCATTCTCTCAGTTCCTTCGCCTCCATCGCATCTGTTCCGATGATGCTACCTTCAAAAACAGTTCCTCTGAAATGTCCTTCTTCTTCCTTAACTGAGGTTTTCCACCCACAGTGGTTGACAGGGCCCTCAACCGTGTCCGGCCCATCTCCCGTGCATCCACCCTCACGCCTTCTCCTCCCTCCCAGAAACATGATAGGGTCCCCCTTGTCCTCACTTATCACCTCACCAGCCTCCGCATTCAAAGGATCATCCTCCACCATTTCCACCAACTCCAGCATGATGCCACCACCAAACAGATCTTCCCTTCACCCCCCCGGCGGCATTCCGTAGGGATTGTTCCCTCCGGGACACCCTGGTCCACTCTTCCATCACCCCTTACTCCTCAACCCCTACCTATGGCACCTCCCCATGCCCACGCAAAAGATGCAACATCTGTCCCTTCACTTCCTCTCTCCTCACCGTCCAAGGACCCAAACACTCCTTTCAAGTGAAGCAACATTTCACTCGCATTTCCCCCAACTTAGTCTACTGCATTCGTTGCTCCCAATGTGGTCTCCTCTACATTGGAGAGACCAAACGTAAACTGGGCAATTGTTCTGCAGAACACCTGCGGTCTGTCCACAAGAAAGACCCAAACCTCCCTGTTGCTTGCCATTTTAACACTCCACCCTGCTCTCTTGCCCACATGTCTGTCCTTGGCTTGCTGCATTGTTCCAGTGAAGCCCAACACAAACTGGAGGAACAGCACCTCATCTTCCGACTAGGCACTTTACAGCCTTCCGGACTGAATATTGAGATCAATAACTTTAGATCTTGATCTCCCTCCTCCATCACCATCCCCTTTCTGTTTCTTCCCCCTCCCTTTTGTTTTTTCCAATAATTTATATAGATTTTTCTTTTCCCACCTATTTCCATTATTTTTAAATCTTTTATGCCCTGCTAGTCTTTCCACCCCACCCCCACTAGAGCTGTACCTTGAGTGCCCTGCCATCCATTCTTAATTAGCACATTCGTTTAGATAATATCACCACCTTCAACACCTCTTTGTTCTTTTGTCTGTGACATCTTTTGATTATCTGCTCCTATCACTGCTTGCTTGACCCTACAACCACAGCACCCCCCTCCAACTTCTCTCCCCCTCCACCCCCCCCACCCCCACACCTTAAACCAGCTTATATTTCACCTCTCTCCTAATATTCACACAGTTTTGTTGAAGGGTCATGAGGACTCGAAACGTCAACTCTTTTCTTCTCCACCAATGTTGCCAGACCTGCTGAGTTTTTCCAGGTAATTCTATTTTTGTTTTGGATTTCCAGCATCCGCAGTTTTTTGTTTTTATCTATATAAATAAATGGATCTTTTTCGGAGAGGCAGGCAGTGTCTAGTGGGGTGCTGCAGGGATCAGTGCTTGGGCTCCAGCTATTCACAATATATATCAATGATTTAGATGAGGGAACCAAATGTAATGTTTCCAAGTTTGCTGATGACATGAAACTTGGTGGGAATGTGAGTTGTCAGGAAGATGTTAAAAGGCTTCAAGGCGATTTAGACAAGTTGAGTGAGTGGACAAATACATGGCAGATGCAGTATAACATGGATAAGTGTGAAATTATCCACTTTGTTAGGAAAAGCAGAATGGGAGAGTATTATTTAAATGGTGATAGATTGGGAAATGTTGATGTACAAAGGGACCTGGTTGTCCTTGTACACCAATCACTGAAAGCAAGCATGCAGGTGCAGCAAGCAGTTAAGAATGCAAATGGTATGTTGGCCTTCATTGTGAGAGGACTTGAGTACAGGAGCAAGGATGTCTTACTGCAGCTGTACAGGGCCTTGGTGAGACCACACCTGGAGTATTGTTTGCGGTTTTGGTCTCCTTACCTAAGAAAGGATATAGTAGCTTGGCCTAAATAGCCAAGTGGTTATGGTACTGGGCTTGTAACCCCAAGATCAAGAGTTCAAATCTCACAATGGCAAACTATGAAACAATGTAACTTCATCTGAATAGGAACAGATGGAAACGTGTTTGTACTCGAAAGGGTTACTTGCCATAGAGGGAGTACAGCGGAGGTTCGCCAGACTGATTCCTGGGATGGCAGGATTGTCATGTGAGCAGAGATTGGGTCAACTAGGCCTGTATTCACTGGAGTTTAGAAGAATGAGAGGAGATTTCATTGAAACATAAAATTCTGAAAGGGATAGACAGACTGGATGCTAATTTGTTTCTATGTTTCAATGACAGGGGCAGAGGCGATTCACACTGGGATTGGAGCTGAGAGGGTTCACACTGGGATTGGGAATGAGGAGGTTAACATTGGGATTGGGGAATGACCGGGTTCCCATTGGGATTGGAAATGGGGGGATTAACGTTGTCATTGGGAATGAGGGGATTCACATTGGGATTGGGAATGAGGTAGGATCACAATGGGATTGGGAATGAGGGGGTTCATATTGGGATTGGAAATGAGGGGATTCCCATTGGGATTGGGAATGAGGGAATTCACATTGGGATTGAGAAAGAGGGAATTCACATTGGGATTGGGAATGAGAGGATTCACATTGGGATTGGGAATGAGGGGATTCACATTGGGATTGGGAATGAGGGGATTCACATTGGGATTGGAGGCTGATGGCGTTCACAGTGGATGTGGTGTATTTGGATTTTCAGCAAGTTTTTGATAAAGTCCCACATAAGAGGTTAGTATGCAAAATTAAAGCACATGGGATTGGGATGGATTGAGAATAGGTTAGCAGACAGGAAACAGAGAGTAGGAATAAATGGGCCTTTTTTGGAGTGGCAGGAGCTGACTAATGGGTTACCACAGGGATCAGTGCTTGGGCCCCAGCTATTCACAATGTATATCAATGATTTCAATGAAGGAACCAAATGTAATATTTCCAATATTACTGATGACACCGAACTTGTTGAAAGTGTGAGTGGTGAGGAGGATGTTCAGAGGCTTCAATGTGATTGGACAAGTTGAGTGAGTAGGCAAATACATGACAGATACAGTATAACATGGATAAGCGTGAAATTATCCACTCCGGTAGGAAAAGCCGACTGGCAGAGTATTATTTAAATGGTGTTAGATTGGGAAATGTTGATGTACAAAGGGACCTGGGTGTCCTTGTACACCAATCACTGAAAGCGAGCATGCAGGTGCAGCAAGCAGTTAAGAATGCAAATGGTATGTTGGCCTTCATTGCGAGAGGATTTGAGTACAGGAGCAAGGATGTCTTACTGCAGCTGTACAGGGTCTTGGTGAGACCACACCTGGAGTATTGTTTGTGGTTTTGGACTCCTTACCTAAGCAAGGGTATACTTGCCATAGAGGGAGTGCAGCGAAGGTTCAGCAGACTGATTCCTGGGATGGCGGGATTGTCGTATGAGGAGAGATTGGGCCGACTAGGCCTGTATTCACTGGAGATTAGGAGAATGAGAGGAAATCTCATTGAAATGTATGAAATTCTGACAGGGCTGGACAAACTGGATGCAGGGATGATGATTCCTCTGGCTGGGGGGGTCTAGAACGAGGGGTCACAGTCTCAGGATACGGAGTGGACCATTTAGGACTGAGATGAAGAGAAACTTCTTCACTCAGAGGTTGGTGAACCTGTAGAATTCTCTACCACAGAGGCTGTGGAGGCCAAATCACTGAATATATTTAAGGAAATAGATAGATTTCTCAACTCTAAAGCCATCAAGAGGTATGGGGAGAGAGCAGGAGTATGGCCCTGAGATAGAGTTTCAGTCATGATCATATTGAATGACGGAGCAGGCTCAAAGGGCTAAATGACCTACTCCTGCTCCTATTTTCTATGTTTCTAAGTTTTTGATCAACTGACCTAATATCACTGTACTAACTACATGTACTGTCCTCCCTCCTGTCAATCACAAGTCATGTGATGTACTGCAGGGACTTCAACCAGTGAGCTCTTAGCGTAGGCAATCCGGGTAGCAGAGCTTTCTGACTAGAGAATGGGTCTAGTGTGCAAATGCTTCTAAATGTCTCCCCAATAAAGTTTTACCATTTCTTTATGAAACTTGTCTGCTCTGTCAAGTCATCAGTTTGGCGAAGAGGATGGGATTGACTTTGCCTGTACACCTCGCACTGTTATTGTGAGTAAATGGAATTTTAAAAACTACTGCTGCTGTTTGGAAGAATCAATCTGTATGATGCTAATGTCGAAGGTTGGAGCCAGTTTGTTGAGCACTCTCCAATTTTACTTTGTAGCAAATGAAATTACCACCAAGGAAGAGCTGAAAGTGATCCTGTTAAGCGTTTGTGGCAATAAAACATACAACCTGGTTCATACCCTGACTGCCCCGAGCATGCCCGATTCTGAGTGTAGTGAGCTAGTGGGCCTAGCCAAAGCCATTCGTGGTAATGCAGTGCTTTAAATTCAATTCAAAAATTAGGGCCCGGGAGTGTCCATCGCAACCTACGTAGCAAATCTTCCCAGTTAACAGAATACTGTGACTTTGGGGATGCATTAAGCAATACGCTGTGGGTCCAACAGGTATGTGGAGTCAAGGATGATGCCATTCAGCGCTGATTGCTGGCCAAAATCAATCTCGGCTTTAAGTACGCCTTAGAAATTCCCCTCGCCATGGAAAGGGCTGAGAGAGACCCTCAGGCTTTGCAACACTGATTTTGGCGCCGCACTTCATGTTGGGTGGGAACCTGTCGCTGAGCATGGTGTGAAAAACTGACCTGCAGAATTAAAGCACAATTCTGTATCCACTGTGAGAAACATTAAGAAGCTGAAGAGAAACATTTTGTCAACAACTTCAAGACAAAATTATTATAGATGTGGAGGTGACCACGGAGCAGATACCTGTAAATTCAGAGAGGCAGAATGTTATTACTATTATAAGACAATGGTTAGACAATGCCGCACAAAGATTAGACAGCAAACAAACATGATCGAGTTAATGGGTACAACAAAGGCTGAAGCTGCTGCTCCTGACATTTACTCCTTATATAATGTGGCTGCTGTGAAAACTGAGCCTATTACGGTGACAGTACAAGTAAATGAGAAGCCACTGTGTATGGAAGTAGATACTGGTGTCTCAAATACAGTGGTTGGAGAGCAGACTTTCAGGTACCTTAATAAGGGAAGATAACCAATAAACCTGGAGCGGACAACCACTAAGTTAAGATCTTAAATAGGAGAATCTATTCCAGTGAAGGGCATCGCCACCATCCCAGTCTCTTACAACAGCCCAACTGCCTGTAATAATAATGAAAGGAGAAATTGGATGGAATCCCAGAGCCTCTAAGGAAATACAACATGGATTTTCGGAGTGAGTTAGGAGAATTGAAGGACCTCCACTTGCTGCAAGGATCCCTCAGGTCAAAGTTTGTTCCTCTGGAAAACTATGAAGAGAAACAAAATGAATTTAGTGCCACTCTGAACAAACAGAAGAAACAGTTGGCAGAGAAGACTCAACAATGTTTAATATTCCAACAGGAGGCTAAGAGATACAAGGAAGTGACTGAAGAGCTGAAGAACCATCTGAATGAAACAAAAGAAGCATTAAAAGGAAAAGTTGCAGAACTATCCAAGATGCGAGTGGATAATGAAGCCATGGATAGCACAATTACAGAACTAAAGCAAATTAAGATTTCACCAGAGAGAGACCTGGCCGACTGTGAAACCAAAGTGAAGGACAAGGACAAACTCTGCTGCAAACAGAGAAAGAAAAGACAGAAAGAAGATTGGAAAATGAATCAGCACTGAAGCTCAAGGAACTAGAATGAAAAGCACTGGATGCCTCAAACATACTGAGAACCATTGAGTCATTGGAAAATGAAGTGGCTGAAATTGTGAAACAAGTGGAAACAAAGGTTTCATTTTTGAAACATCAACGTCTCTCAGAACACGACGGACACCATGGAGAAAAAGAAATGCCAAACTAACAAAGCAACTGAGCGAACCCTTCCTCCAAACACGATAGAATGTGTTCTGGAAGGATTGTCAAGGGTCTGGGAGTCATTGTTTCAGAGGCTGGTTCATTATCTTTCCAAGTACAAGTAGGAGCTAGAACTGTCCATAATCACATAGATCACATCCGTGCCAGAGAGACATTCCAACAAATAACTGATCAACCTGTGATTAACATTGAACCATTGACTTCTGAGGTGTGTGGTCGACCCAGAACGGACATTTCAGATGTTTCAGAAGAGTTACCAAATCCTGAACTGCTCAGTTCCGATGTTGCGCCTCACAGTGCAGCTCCAGATCCTGTCAATTCTGTTCAGGAACCTCCAGTGGTGGAGCTACACCACACTAGCTGTATAAGAAGAGCACCTCAGAGACTTGATTTAGAATCACCTGAGACTGTATATATGTTTGCTGCATTGTTTAAATGCATTTTGTAAAGTGTAATTGTCAAAAAAACTAAATGGGGATGAAATGTGGTAACTGCATGTATTGTGGCTCCCTCCTGTCAATCACAAGTCATGTGATGTACTGCAGGGACTTCAACCAGTGAGCTCTTAGCGTGGGAATTCTGGGTAGCGGAGCTTTCCGACTGGAGATCAGATCTAGCATGCAAACACTTCTAAATGTCTCCCTAATAAAATTTTACAACACTTGTCTGCTCCATTGAGTCATCACAATCGCCTTATGTGGCTCAGTGTCAAATTTGTTTGACAATGCCTATGAGGTTCTTGGCCGGTGTAGTGTTGATGGGACTTGAGAACAGCCAGGACAGATCGAAATATAAAAAGTGCACAAGCCACAGTGGTTTCTTTGATCAGTTTGTGCCATTTCAAATGGCAGACTCAAGTGAGCAATATGTACAAATTGCAATTTCAAAACACTGCAACACACTAATACCCCTGGGAAGTACATTGGACATGTTATTATGTTAAAGGCGCTTTAGAGATAGGGTGCTATTGGTGATTATTCTACATTCAATACTGGAGATATATTTCTCCTGCGCATCCACCCTCACACCTTCCTCTCCCCCCCAGAAACATGATAGGCTCCCCCTTGTCCTCACTTATCACCCCACCAGCCTCCGCATTCAAAGGATCATCCTCCGCCATTTCCGCCAACTCCAGCACGATGCCACCACCAAACACATCTTCCCTTCACCCCCCCGGCGGCATTCCACAGGGATCATTCCTTCCAGGATACCCTGGTCCATTCCTCCATCACCCCCTACACCTCAACCCCCTCCCACGGCACCTTCCCATGCAACCGCAGAAGGTGCAACACCTGCCCCTTTACTTCCCCTCTCCTCACCATCCAAGGGCACAAACAGTCCTTTCAGGTGAAGCAGCATTTCACTTGCACTTCCCTCAATTTAGTCTACTGCATTCGCTGCTCCCAGTGCAGTCTCCTCTACGTTGGAGAGACCAAACGCAGACTGGGTGACCGCTTTGCAGAACACCTTCGGTCTGTCCACAAGCATAACCCAGACCTCCCTGTCGCTTACCATTTTAACACTCCACCCTGCTCTCATGCCCACATGTCTGTCCTTGGCCTGCTGCATCGTTCCAGTGAAGCTCAACGCAAACTGGAGGAACAGCACCTCATCTTCCGACTAGGCACTTTACAGCCTTCCGGACTGAATATTGAGTTCAACAACTTTAGATCATGAACTCTTTCCTCCATCCCCACCCCCTTTCCGATTCCCCCCCTTTTTTTCCAATAATTTATATAGATTTTTCTTTTCCCACCTATTTCCATTATTTTTAAATGTATTTCTCTCTGCTGTTTTATCTCTACCTTTTAGCCTATTTCGATTCCTTTACCCCACCCCACCCCCACTAGGGCTATCTGTACCTTGCTCGTCCTGCTTTCTACCCTTAATTAGCACATTCCTTAGATAATATCACCACCTTCAACACCTCATTGTCCTTTTGTCTGTGACATCTTTTGGTTATCTCCACTGGCCCTCTATCCAGCTCTACCTGTCCCACAGCCCCTTAAACCAGCTGATATTTCACTTCTTTTCTATTTTTCCTTAGTTCTGTTGAAAGGTCATTCGGACTTGAAACATTAACTGTGCTCCTCTCCACAGATGCCTCCAGACCTGCTGAGTTTTTCCAGGTATTTTTATTTTTGTCTTGGAGATATTCTCAGCTGGTACGTGCAGGGTTTCGACTGAGCCCAGTGGATTACAGAGCCCAGTGTTTAAAGATTAGGGGGAAATAACTCTCAGAAATCATATTAATTTAAAGTCTCACAAGCTTGCCCCAGTGTTTAATTGGAACTTTTAATATCCAGTAACCCACCCAATGGGCAGTAAAATTACTAACACCCAATGAGAGCTCAGTAAATCACATCATCAGTATCTGGGTAAAATCTCTCTCTGTAGGTTACGCTCAGCTTTCTGATTCAAACACTGTCTGTCCAATAGGAAACTCCAACATTTTATCACCTCTTTTCCAATCCCCCCTTTAAAAAAATATATATTTTTCTTTTCCCACCTATTTTTTGATCTATTGTTTTATCTTCACCTTTTAGCCCATTTTGATCCCTTCCCCCCACTCCACCCCCACTAGGGCCATCTGCCACTAGCTTGTCCTGCTTGCTACCTTTAATGTCCCCATTAGCACATTCCTTAGATAACATCACCACCATCAACACCCCTTTGTCCTTTTGTCTATGACATCTTTGGAAATCTCTTCTTTGCCTCACCTATCACTGGCCCTTTATCCAGTTCTACCTGTCCCATCCCCCTCTACCAGTTTATATTTCACCTCATTTCTCTATTTCTTTAGTTCTGTTCAACAGTCATATGGACTCGAAAGGTTAACTGTATTCCTCTCCGCAGATGCTGTCAGATCTGCTGAGTTTTTCCAGGTATTTTTGTTTTTGTTTGTAGAATACTCACCACTGGAATAGTTTTCATCAACCTCACGCAGTGGAATCTCCAGTCTTGTTCATGAACAGGATATGGAATTAGGAAATGTGTGGAGTTTGCTGCACTGTCCCAAAACTAGGTCTCTGTTAGAGTTCCAGGTCCCTTTATAATCCCAGTTTCCTAATCCCAAACCAGGATCTTTGGCAACAAATGCGGGTCCCTAGCCAAAACTATGGTCCCTGTTCCAATTCTGATTGCTGTCCCAATCTCAGGTCATTGTTCCAAACCTGGGTCCCTGTTCCAAATCTCAGCTTTGCGGCCCAAATCTGGTCGCTGTCACAGTTGCTGGTCCTTGCCCAAAAACTGGGTCCCTGCCTCAATCCCAATGTCCAGTCCCTGGTCCAAAATCCAGCCTGGTCCCAATCCCTGTTCCCTGACTCAAACCCTGACATTCAGTAAGTGAATCATTCCCCAACTCTCCTAATGCATCAATCCAGGCCCAATAACCATCTCCTTATCCCCACAGTCCCCAATTCCCAATTCTTGGTACCTAACCCAAATCCCTGGTCCCGTCCCAATTCCATTATAGTGACATTTGATTATTTATTTCCTAAACTTTCAACACTGGGATGTATTATCCACTGGGTTCAACATGAAACCTGTACCTTACAGGTGGGACTATCCCCAGTACTGAATGTACAATATTCATCACTGAACCGGATTTCATCAACCTTATACGGTGGAATTTCCAGAGTTGTGGATGAACTAATATCACACAGTGTGGAACTAGGAAAAATGTGAAGTTTGCAGCACTGTACTCATTACCATGGGATAAGGAAAAAGACTGCAGAAAAGACAGCCAAAATGTAAACCAAGGCACTGTGTGGGGCTGGGAGGAAAGGGGCAGAATCGAAAGGTGATCGTAATTGGAGACTCTAAAATTAGGGGGATAGATAGCTCCCTCTGCAGCCAACAATAAGAGTCCCAAAGGGTGTGTTTCCTACCCGGTGTTAGGATAAAGGATATCTCATGGTGGCTGGATAGGAAATTGGGAATTAGTCAATTGGTAGTACTGAACTTGAGTATTGCTGAAAAAAAGACATTTTGTGAAAGCTTTTCATCGTACACTCATCAGGACAATCTCAAGAATATCAATGTCGGGAAATTGTTTGGCAAATGGACTCTGATTGGCAGAGTCATTTCCATGGACAGGTCACCAGTTAATGGTGACTGACAGTTAACTGCCAGGTATTGTTTAAAATTTAAATTAGGCTGCTTGACTCTGATTGGGCATGGTATTGCCCTGAGGAATGAGTCAGTGAATGGCTTCACTTATTTTATTTAGCTGAACAGCCCCTCATGATTTTGAACACAACTATCAAATCTTCTGTTAGCCTTAAAAACAAAAAACTGCGGATGCTGGAAATCCAAAACAAAAACAGAAATACCTGGAACAACTCAGCAGGTCTGGCAGCATTGGCGGAGAAGAGCAAAGTTGATGTTTCGAGTCCTCATGACCCTTCAACAGAACTAAGTAGAAATAGGAAAGGGGTGAAACATAAGTTGGTTTAAGGTGGGGGCGGGGGTGGGGGGAGAGAAGTGGTGGGGTGGGGGGGGTGGTGGTTGTAGGGACAAGCAAGCTGTGATAGGAGCAGATAACCAAAAGATGTCACAGACAAAAGAACAAAGAGGTGTTGAAGGTGGTGATATTATCTAAAAGAATCTTATATTATCTTTTAGATAACATCATCACCTTCACCTCTTTGTTCTTTTGTCTGTGACATCTTTTGGTTATCTCCTCCTATCACTGCTTGCTTGTCCCAACAACCACCACCCCCCCTTAAACCAGCTTATATTTCACCCCTTTCCTATTTCTACTTAGTTCTGTTGAAGGGTCATGAGGACTCAAAATATCAACTTTGCTCTTCTCCACCGATGCTGCCAGACCTGCTGAGTTTTTCCAGGTATTTCTGTTTTTATTTCTCCTCTTAGCCTTCTTCTCTCCAAGGAGAAAAGTCCCAACCTCTCCAATCTATCTTCATAACTGAAGTTTCTCATCCCTGGATTATTTTTGTAAACCTCTTCTGTACTCTCTCCAATAAATTCACATCCTTCCTATAATGTGGCGCGTTGAACTGTACATGACATTCCAGCTGAGGTCTAACGAGTGTCTTGTATAAACTCCACATAATTTCCCTGCTCTTGTACTCTATGCTGCTATTAATAAAGCCCAGGATACTATATGCTTATTAACTGCTCTCTCCACCTGTCCTGCCACCTTCAATTATCTATGCACTTATACACTAAGGTCTTTCTGCTCCTGCACCTCCTTCAAAATTTCACCCCTTATTTTATATTGTCTGTCCATGTTCTTCCTACCAAAATGCATCACATCACACCTCTCTGCATTGAATTTCATCTGCTACTTAGCTGCCCACTCCACCAACTTGCCTATGTAATTTTGAAGTTCTACACTCTCCTCCTCCCAGTTTACAATGCTTCCAAGTTCCATATTATCCACAAGTTTTGAAATTGTCCCCTGCACACCAAGATCTAGATCACTAATATATATCTGGCAAAGCAACAGTCCTAATACAGAGCCCTGGGGAACTCCACTACAAACTTTCCTCCAGCCAGAAAAATATCAATTAACCATTACCTTTTGTTTCCTATTACTCAGCCAATTTTATATCCAAGTTGCTACCATCCTTTTATTCCATGAGCTATAACCTTAATCACAAGTCTGTTGTGTGGCACTGTATCAAATGGCCTTTTGAAAGTCCATATACACCACATCAACAGCATTACCCTCATCAACCCTCTCTGTTATTTCTTCAAAAAAAACTCTAGTAAGCTAGTTAAATGCAATTTCCCCTTTAGAAATCCATACTGGATCTTCCTAATCACCCCACATCTTTTCATGTGACTACTAATTCTACCCCGAATAATTGTGTCTAGACTAGTTCTATACCGAATAATTGTCTTTAGACTAATTCTATCCCGAATAATTGTGTCTAGACTAGTTCTATCCCGAATAATTGTCTTTAGACTAATTCTATCCTGAATAATTGTTTAAAAGCCTAAATGAAGTTCGATCTCTATAAAATGTTGGAGCAGCAAATGTGACAACATCCGAGATTTGGGACAGGGCACAGGATTTGGGAAAGGAAGCTAAGTTTGGGACAACAGCCCAGAATTGGGACAGGGGATCCAGGGTTGGGACAGGAACCCATGGCCTATGACAGGCGCCCGCATTTGGGGGCCAGGGAATGGGTTAGTGCCAGGAGATTGAAACCTTTCCTAATTCCACAATTTGTGTTAATAGTTCATCCACAACCCTGGAAATTCCCCTTAATTTAGGCTGATTAAATCTGCTTCAGCAATGACTATTCTGTCCTCCCATCTGGAAAGTACAGGTCCCTGACTGAACCCAGTGGATAACACATCCCAGTGTTTAAAGATTAGGGAAAAAACACTCTCAAAACACACATTGATTAGAGATTGCTACAGTGTTTAATTGAAACATTCAACATCTAGCAATGACCCTTTAATGGGGAGTAACTTTCCTACTACCCAATGAAAACTCACGTTTTTTCACATCATCAGTATCTGGGTAAAGTCCCTTTCTGTAGGTTCCTCAACCACTGTCTGTCCAACCGGAAACTCAACATTTTACAGAGATCAAATTCCAAATAGGGTTTCAGGTTGGGTTGCGGGGGTTCGAGGTCAGAGTAGAGGGAGCTTCACTCTGTACCAAATGAAATGGAAGCTAAGAGTGCATTGTAATCTAAAATTATATCCATTTGATAAAATTGTCAATTTGTTTTTTGGGGGATGGTAAAGGTTTGGATTGAAATTTGATCTCTATAAAATGTTGGAGTTTTCTATTGGACAGACAGTGTTTGAATCAAGAGATTTTACCCAGATACTGATGATGTAGGAAGCACTGAGCTCTTATTGGGTGTTAATAATTTTACTGTCCATTAGGTGAAATACTGGACATTAAATGTTTCAATTAAACACTAAAAACAGATTTGTGAGTCTTTAAATCAATGTGACTTCTGAGAATCCCCCCCGCCCCCCCCCCCCCTCATTAAACACTGGACTAAGGAGGTCTAGAGGCGCAGTGGGTGGTGTCCTTGCTTCTGAGCCTGAAGTTTCGGGTTCAAGTCCCGCTCCAGGACTTGTTATCAGGGGAAGTTGCGTTCATAACGTGGCGAAACAGGTATCAACTTATAAATACTTCCAACACACACTGGCAGGCGGTAACTGTGGAGAAGATTCCTGGTCAGCTATGTGATGGAAAGAAATTGGAGGCTCCATCATCACTATCCATAGCTTCAGACGGCAGCATGTGGGCAAACGTGGAAAGCAAAATACTACAGGTGCTAAAAATCTGAAATAAAAACGGAAAATACTGGGAAAACTCAGCAAGTCTGGAAACATTAACTTTGCTTCTCTCTCGACAGATGCTGTCACACCTGCTGAGTTTGCCTGGCATTTTCTGATTTTATTAATTAATTAAAAGTGGATATTGCCATAGCAACTCCTTGAGGTGGAGTCAGTTGGCTGGATGGCTGGTGTGGATCAGATTGGTGCCAACGGGGTTCGATCCCCATTTTAACTGGAGTGGAGTGGGGACTGCTCCATCTCCTAACCCTGGGGGAGGTCGTGGCGCTATGGCTCACCGCTGCTTTTAGGCAGAAAACTAAAGAAGAAGGAATGCTCGGATGTGCTATCCACCGGGTTCCATCAGGGACCTGTAGATACCAGATGGGAGTATCTCCAGGACTGAATGTAGTCTACTCATCACCAACAACTTGTACCTCTATAGCACCTATAACATAATAACACAATCAATCTACTTCACATGGGCAAAACAATTGATGCTGCCTCAACTGGAGATTCCTGCTTCAACCGGAGATCCCTGCCTCAACCGGAGATCCCTGCCTCAACCAGAGATCCCTGCCTCAACCGGAGATCCCTGCCTCAACTGCAGACCCATGTCAAATGTGAACCTTATCTCTACGTACCAATATAAAAACACATCCCCAATCCCAATGTGAATCCCCTCATTCCCAGTCCCTCAATCCCAGGGTGAATCCCCTTATTCCCAATCCCTCATTCCCAGTCCCAATGTGAATCTCCTCATTCCCAATCCCTCATTCCCAGTGAAATGTGAATCCCATCATTCCCAGTCCCAACGTGAATCCCCTCATTCCCAATCCCTCATTCCCAGTCCCAATGTGAATCCCCTCATCCCCAGTCCCAATATGAAATCACCCATTCCCCAATCCCAATGTGAATCCCCTCATTGCTAATCTCTCAGCCCCAGTCCCAATGTGAATCCCCTCATTCTCCAATCCCAATGTGAATCCCCTCATTCCCAATCCCTCATTCCCAGTGCCAATGTGAATCCCCTCATTCCCAATCCCTCATTCCCAGTGTCAATGCAAATGCCCTTATTCACAATCCCCCATTCCCAATCCCAATGTGCATCCCCTCATTCCCAATCCCTCATTCTTAGTCCCAATGTGAATCCCCTCATTCCCAATCCCAACATGAATCCCCTCATTCCCAGTCCTCATTCCCAGTGTGAAACTCCTCATTCCCAATCCCATATGAATACCCTCATTCCCCAATCCCAACGTGAATCCCCTCATTCCCAATCCCTCATTCCCAGTGCCAATGTGAATCCCCTCATTCCCAATCCCTAATTCCCCAATCCCAATGTGAATTCTTCATTCACAATCCCTCATTTCCAGTCCCAATGTGAATCCCCTCATTTCTAATCCCATGTTCCCAGTGCTAATGTGAATCTCCTCATTCCCAATCCCTCATTCCCAGTGCCAATGTGAATCGCCTCATTCCCAATCCTTCATTCCCCAATCCCAATGTGATTTCTTCATTCCCAATCCCTCATTCCCAGTCCCAATATTAATCCCCTCATTCCCAGTGCTAATGTGAATACCCTCATTCCCAATCCCTCATTCCCAGTCCCAATATGAATCACCTCATTCCCAATCCCTCATTCCCAGTGCTAATGTGCATCCCCTCATTCCCAGTCCCACTATGAATCACCTCATTCCCTATCCCTCATTCCCAGTCCCAATGTAAATCCCCTCTTTCGCAATCCCTCATTCCCAGTCCCAATGTGAATCCCCTCATTCCCAATCCCACATTCCCAGTCCCAATGTGTATCCCATCATTCCCAATACCTCATTCTCAGTCTCAATGTAATTCCTTCATTCCCAATCCCTCATTCCCAGTCCCAATGTGAATCCCCTCATTCCCAATTCTTCATTCCCAGTAGCAATGTGTATCCCCTTATTCCCAATCCCTCATTCCCAGTCCCAATATGAATCACCTCATTCCCAATCCCTCATTCCCACTCCTAATGTGAATCCACTCATTCCCAATCCCTCATTCCCAGTCCCAATGTGAATTCCCTCATTCCCAGTGCTAATGTGAATCCCCTCATTCCCAATCCCTCATTCCCAGTCCCAATATGAATCACCTCATTCCCAATCCCTCATTCCCAGTGCTAATGTGAATCCCCTCATTCCCAATCCCTCATTCCCAGTCCCAGAATGAACCACCTCATTCCCAATCCCTCATTCCCAGTCCCAATGTGAATCCCCTCATTCCCAAAGCCTCATTCCCAGTCCCAATGTGTATCCCATCATTCCCAATCCCTCATTCCCAGTCCCAATATGTATCTCTTCATTCCCAATCCCTCATTCTCAGTCTCAATGTAATTCCCTCATTCCTAATCCCTCATTCCCAGTCCCAATGTGAATCCCCTCATTCCCAATCCTTCATTCCCAGTCCCAATGTGAATCCCCTCATTCCCAATTCCTCATTCCCAGTGTGAATCCCCTCATTCCCAATCCCTCATTCCCAGTGTCAATGTAAATCCCCTCATTCCCCAATCCCAATGTGAATCCTTTCATTTACAATCCCTCATTCCCTGTGCCTACGTGAATCCCCTCATTCCCAATGCCTCATTCCCAGTCCCAATGTGAATCCCTTCATTCCTAATCCCTCATTCCCAGTGCCAAAGTGAATCACCTCATTCCCAATCCCTCATTCCCAGGCCGAATGTGAATCCCCTCATTCCCTATCTCTCATTCCCAGTCCCAATGTGAATCCCCTCATTCCCAATCCCTCATTACCAGTCCCAAAGTGAATCACCTCATTCCCAATCCCTCATTCCCAGGCCCAATGTGAATTCCCTCATTCCCAGTGCTAATGTGAATCCCCTCATTCCCAGTCCCAATATGAATCACCTCAATCCCAATCCCTCATTCCCAGTCCCAATATGAATCACCTCATTCCCAATCCCTCATTCCCAGTCCCAATGTGTATCCCATCATTCCCAATCCCTTATTCTCAGTCTCAATGTAATTCCCTCATTTCCAATCCCTCATTCCCAATCCTTCATTCCCAGTCCCAATGTGAATGCCCTCATTCCCAATTCATCATTCAGTGTGAATCCTCTCATTCCCAATCCCTCATTCCCAGTGCCAATGTAAATCCCCTCATTCCCCAATCCCAATGTGAATCCTCTCATTTACAATCCCTCATTCCCAGTCCCAATGTGAAGCCCTTCATTCCTAATCCCTCATTCCCAGTGCCAAAGTGAATCACCTCATTCCCAATCCCTCATTCCCAGGCCGAATGTGAATCCCCTCATTCCCAATCCCTCATTCCCAGTCCCAATGTGAATCCCTTCATTCCCAATCCCTCATTCCCAGTCCCAATGTGGATCCCCTCATTCCCAGTCCTTTATTCCCAGTGCCAATGTGAATCCCCTCATTCCCAATCCCTCATTCCCAGTCCCAATGTGAATCCCATCATTCCCAATCCCTCATTCTCAGTCCCAATGTGAATCCCTTCATTCCCAATCCCTCATTCCCAGTCCCAATGTGGATCCCCTCATTCCCAGTCCTTTATTCCCAGTGCCAATGTGAATCCCCTCATTCCCAATCCCTCATTCCCAGTCCCAATGTGAATCCCATCATTCCCAATCCCTCATTCTCAGTCCCAATGTGAATCCCTTCATTCCCAATACCTCATTCCCAGTCCCAATGTGGATCCCCTCATTCCCAGTCCTTTATTCCCAGTGCCAATGTGAATCTCCTCATTCCCAATCCCTCATTCCCAGTGCCAATGTGAATCCCCTTATTCCCAATCCCTCATTCCCATTCCCAATGTGAATTCCCTCCTTCCCCAATCACAATGTGCATCCCGTCATTCCCAATCCCTCATTCCTAGTCCCAATGTGAATCCCCTCATTCCCAATCCCAACGTGAATCCTCTCATTCCCAGTCCTCATTCCCAGTGTGAAATCCCTCATTCCCAATCCTATATGAATACCCTCATTCCCCAAACCCAACGTGAATCCCCTCATTCCTAGTCCCCCATTCCCAGTGTGAATCTGCTCATTCCCAGTCCCTCATTCCGAGTGTGAATCCCTTCATTCCCACTCCCTCATTCCCAGTAGCAATGTGAGTCCCCTCATTCCCAATCCCTCATTACCGGCCCCAATGTGAACCCCCTCATTCCCAATCCCCCATTTCCAGTTTCCAATGTGAATCCCCTCATTCCCAAAACTAAATTGAATCCCTTCATTCCCAATCTCTCATTCCCAGTCCCAATGTGAATCCCCTCATTCCCATTCACTCATTCACAGTGCCAATGTGAATCCCCTCATTCCCAATCCTTCATTCCCCAATCCCAATGTGCTTTCTTCATTCCCAATCCCTCATTCCCAGTCCCAATGTGAATCCTATCATTCCCAATCCCTCAATCCCGGCACTAACGTGAATCCCCTCATTCCCAATCCCTCATTCCCAGTCCCAATGTGAAGCCCCTCATTCCCAATCCCTCATTCCCAGTCCCAATGTGAATCCCCTCATCCCCAGTCCCAATATGAAATCACCCATTCCCCAATCCCAATGTGAATCCCCTCATTGCTAATCTCTCATCCTCAGTCCCAATGTGAATCCCCTCATTCTCCAATCCCAATGTGAATCCCCTCATTCCCAATCCTTCATTACCTGTCCCAGTGTGAATCCCCTCATTCCCAATCCCTCATTCCCAGTGCCAATGTAAATCCCCTCATTCCCCAATCCCAGTGTGAATCCTCTCATTTGCAATCCCTCATTCCCTGTGCCTACGTGAATCCCCTCATTCCCAATCCCTCATTCCCAGTCCCAGTATGAACCACCTCATTCCCAATCCCTCATTCCCAGTCCCAATGTGAATCCCTTCATTCCTAATCCCTCATTCCCAGTGCCAAAGTGAATCACCTCATTCCCAATCCCTCATTCCCAGACCGATTGTGAATCCCCTCATTCCCTATCTCTCATTCCCAGTCCCAATGTGAATCCCCTCAGTCCCAATCCCTCATTCCCAGTCCCAATATGTATCTCTTCATTCCCAATCCCTCATTCTCAGTCTCAATGTAATTCCATCATTCTTAATCCCTCATTCCCAGTCCCAATGTGAATCCCCTCATTCCCAATCCTTCATTCCCAGTCCCAATGTGAATCCCCTCATTCCCAATTCCTCATTCCCAGTGTGAATCCCCTCATTCCCAATTCCTCATTCCCGGTTCCAATGTGAATCCCCTCATTCCCAATCCCTCATTCCCAGTGCCAATGTAAATTACCTCATTTCCCAATCCCAGTGTGAATCCTCTCATTTACAATCCCTCATTCCCTGTGCCTATGTGAATCCCCTCATTCCCAATCCCTCATTCCCAGTCCCAGTATGAACCACCTCATTCCCAATCCCTCATTCCCAGTCCCAATGTGAATCCCTTCATTCCTAATCCCTCATTCCCAGTGCCAAAGTGAATCACCTCATTCCCAATCCCTCATTCCCAGACCGATTGTGAATCCCCTCATTCCCTATCTCTCATTCCCAGTCCCAATGTGAATCCCCTCAGTCCCAATCCCTCATTCCCAGTCCCAATATGTATCTCTTCATTCCCAATCCCTCATTCTCAGTCTCAATGTAATTCCCTCATTCCTAATCCCTCATTCCCAGTCCCAATGTGAATCCCCTCATTCCCAATCCTTCATTCCCAGTCCCAATATGAATCCCCTCATTCCCAATTCCTCATTCCCAGTGTGAATCCCCTCATTCCCAATTCCTCATTCCCAATCCCAATGTGAATCCCCTCATTCCCAATCCTTCATTCCCAGTCCCAATGTGAATCCCCTCATTCCCAATTCCTCATTCCCAGTGTGAATCCCCTCATTCCCAATTCCTCATTCCCGGTTCCAATGTGAATTCTCTTATTCCCAATCCCTCCTTCCCTGTCCCAATGTGAATCCCCTCATTCCCAATCCCTCATTCTCAGTTTCCAATGTGAATCCCCTCATTCCCAATCCCTCATTCCCAGTGCCAAAGTGAATCACCTCATTCCCAATCCCTCATTCCCAGGACGATTGTGAATCCCCTCATTCCCTATCTCTCATTCCCAGTCCCAATGTGAATCCCCTCATTCCCAATCCCTCATTCAAAGTCCCAAAGTCAATCCCCTCATTCCCAATCCCTCATTCCCAGTGCCAATGTGAATCCCCTCATTCCCAATCCCTCATTCCCAATCCCTCATTCTCAGTCTCAATGTAATTCCCTCATTCCCAATCCCTCATTCCCAGTCCCAATGTGAATCCCCTCATTCCCAATTCTTCATTCCCAGTAGCAATGTGTATTCCCTTATTCCCAATCCCTCATTCCCAGTCCCAATATGAATCACCTCATTCCCAATCCCTCATTACCAGTCCCAATGTGAATCCCCTCATTCCCAATCCCTCATTCCCAGTCCCAGTATGAACCACCTCATTCCCAATCCCTCATTCCCAGTCCCAATGTGAATCCCCTCATTCCCAATCCCTCATTCCCAATCCCAAAGTAAATCCCCTCTTTCGCAATCCCTCATTCCCAGTCCCAATGTGTATCCCATCATTCCCAATCCCTCATTCCCAGTCCCAGTTTGTATCTCTTCATTCCCAATCCCTCATTCTCAGTCTCAATGTAATTCCCTCATTCCTAATCCCTCATTCCCTGTCCCAGTGTGAATCCCCTCATTCCCAATCCCTCATTCCCAGTGCCAATGTAAATCCCCTCATTCCCCAATCCCAGTGTGAATCCTCTCATTTGCAATCCCTCATTCCCTGTGCCTACATGAATCCCCTCATTCCCAATCCCTCATTCCCAGTCCCAGTATGAACCACCTCATTCCCAATCCCTCATTCCCAGTCCCAATGTGAATCCCCTCATTCCCAATCCTTCATTCCCTGTCCCAGTGTGAATCCCCTCATTCCCAATCCCTCATTCCCAGTGCCAATGTAAATCCCCTCATTCCCCAATCCCAGTGTGAATCCTCTCATTTGCAATCCCTCATTCCCTGTGCCTACATGAATCCCCTCATTCCCAATCGCTCATTCCCAGTCCCAGTATGAACCACCTCATTCCCAATCCCTCATTCCCAGTCCCAATGTGAATCCCTTCATTCCTAATCCCTCATTCCCAGTGCCAAAGTGAATCACCTCATTCCCAATCCCTCATTCCCAGACCGATTGTGAATCCCCTCATTCCCTATCTCTCATTCCCAGTCCCAATGTGAATCCCCTCAGTCCCAATCCCTCATTCCCAGTCCCAATATGTATCTCTTCATTCCCAATCCCTCATTCTCAGTCTCAATGTAATTCCCTCATTCCTAATCCCTCATTCCCAGTCCCAATGTGAATCCCCTCATTCCCAATCCTTCATTCCCAGTCCCAATGTGAATCCCCTCATTCCCAATTCCTCATTCCCAGTGTGAATCCCCTCATTCCCAATTCCTCATTCCCGGTCCCAATGTGAATCCCCTCATTCCTAATCCCTCATTCCCAGTGCCAATGTAAATTCCCTCATTCCCAATCCCTCATTCCCAGACCGATTGTGAATCCCCTCATTCCCTATCTCTCATTCCCAGTCCCAATGTGAATCCCCTCAGTCCCAATCCCTCATTCCCAGTCCCAATATGTATCTCTTCATTCCCAATCCCTCATTCTCAGTCTCAATGTAATTCCCTCATTCCTAATCCCTCATTCCCAGTCCCAATGTGAATCCCCTCATTCCCAATCCTTCATTCCCAGTCCCAATGTGAATCCCCTCATTCCCAATTCCTCATTCCCAGTGTGAATCCCCTCATTCCCTATCTCTCATTCCCAGTCCCAATGTGAATCCCCTCATTCCCAATCCCTCATTCAAAGTCCCAAAGTCAATCCCCTCATTCCCAATCCCTCATTCCCAGTGCCAATGTGAATCCCCTCATTCCCAATCCCTCATTCCCAATCCCTCATTCTCAGTCTCAATGTAATTCCCTCATTCCCAATCCCTCATTCCCAGTCCCAATGTGAATCCCCTCATTCCCAATTCTTCATTCCCAGTAGCAATGTGTATTCCCTTATTCCCAATCCCTCATTCCCAGTCCCAATATGAATCACCTCATTCCCAATCCCTCATTACCAGTCCCAATGTGAATCCCCTCATTCCCAATCCCTCATTCCCAGTCCCAGTATGAACCACCTCATTCCCAATCCCTCATTCCCAGTCCCAATGTGAATCCCCTCATTCCCAATCCCTCATTCCCAATCCCAAAGTAAATCCCCTCTTTCGCAATCCCTCATTCCCAGTCCCAATGTGTATCCCATCATTCCCAATCCCTCATTCCCAGTCCCAGTTTGTATCTCTTCATTCCCAATCCCTCATTCTCAGTCTCAATGTAATTCCCTCATTCCTAATCCCTCATTCCCTGTCCCAGTGTGAATCCCCTCATTCCCAATCCCTCATTCCCAGTGCCAATGTAAATCCCCTCATTCCCCAATCCCAGTGTGAATCCTCTCATTTGCAATCCCTCATTCCCTGTGCCTACATGAATCCCCTCATTCCCAATCCCTCATTCCCAGTCCCAGTATGAACCACCTCATTCCCAATCCCTCATTCCCAGTCCCAATGTGAATCCCCTCATTCCCAATCCTTCATTCCCTGTCCCAGTGTGAATCCCCTCATTCCCAATCCCTCATTCCCAGTGCCAATGTAAATCCCCTCATTCCCCAATCCCAGTGTGAATCCTCTCATTTGCAATCCCTCATTCCCTGTGCCTACATGAATCCCCTCATTCCCAATCGCTCATTCCCAGTCCCAGTATGAACCACCTCATTCCCAATCCCTCATTCCCAGTCCCAATGTGAATCCCTTCATTCCTAATCCCTCATTCCCAGTGCCAAAGTGAATCACCTCATTCCCAATCCCTCATTCCCAGACCGATTGTGAATCCCCTCATTCCCTATCTCTCATTCCCAGTCCCAATGTGAATCCCCTCAGTCCCAATCCCTCATTCCCAGTCCCAATATGTATCTCTTCATTCCCAATCCCTCATTCTCAGTCTCAATGTAATTCCCTCATTCCTAATCCCTCATTCCCAGTCCCAATGTGAATCCCCTCATTCCCAATCCTTCATTCCCAGTCCCAATGTGAATCCCCTCATTCCCAATTCCTCATTCCCAGTGTGAATCCCCTCATTCCCAATTCCTCATTCCCGGTCCCAATGTGAATCCCCTCATTCCTAATCCCTCATTCCCAGTGCCAATGTAAATTCCCTCATTCCCAATCCCTCATTCCCAGACCGATTGTGAATCCCCTCATTCCCTATCTCTCATTCCCAGTCCCAATGTGAATCCCCTCAGTCCCAATCCCTCATTCCCAGTCCCAATATGTATCTCTTCATTCCCAATCCCTCATTCTCAGTCTCAATGTAATTCCCTCATTCCTAATCCCTCATTCCCAGTCCCAATGTGAATCCCCTCATTCCCAATCCTTCATTCCCAGTCCCAATGTGAATCCCCTCATTCCCAATTCCTCATTCCCAGTGTGAATCCCCTCATTCCCAATTCCTCATTCCCGGTTCCAATGTGAATCCCCTCATTCCCAATCCCTCATTCCCAGTGCCAATGTAAATCCCCTCATTCCCCAATCCCAGTGTGAATCCTCTCATTTACAATCCCTCATTCCCTGTGCCTACGTGAATCCCCTCATTCCCAATCCCTCATTCCCAGTCCCAGTATGAACCACCTCATTCCCAATCCCTCATTCCCAGTCCCAATGTGAATCCCTTCATTCCTAATCCCTCATTCCCAGTGCCAAAGTGAATCACCTCATTCCCAATCCCTCATTCCCAGACCGATTGTGAATCCCCTCATTCCCTATCTCTCATTCCCAGTCCCAATGTGAATCCCCTCAGTCCCAATCCCTCATTCCCAGTCCCAATATGTATCTCTTCATTCCCAATCCCTCATTCTCAGTCTCAATGTAATTCCCTCATTCCTAATACCTCATTCCCAGTCCCAATGTGAATCCCCTCATTCCCAATCCTTCATTCCCAGTCCCAATGTGAATCCCCTCATTCCCAATTCCTCATTCCCAGTGTGAATCCCCTCATTCCCAATTCCTCATTCCCAGTCCCAATGTGAATCCCCTCATTCCCAATCCTTCATTCCCAGTCCCAATGTGAATCCCCTCATTCCCAATTCCTCATTCCCAGTGTGAATCCCCTCATTCCCAATTCCTCATTCCCGGTTCCAATGTGAATTCTCTTATTCCCAATCCCTCCTTCCCTGTCCCAATGTGAATCCCCTCATTCCCAATCCCTCATTCTCAGTTTCCAATGTGAATCCCCTCATTCCCAATCCCTCATTCCCAGTGCCAAAGTGAATCACCTCATTCCCAATCCCTCATTCCCAGGACGATTGTGAATCCCCTCATTCCCTATCTCTCATTCCCAGTCCCAATGTGAATCCCCTCATTCCCAATCCCTCATTCAAAGTCCCAAAGTCAATCCCCTCATTCCCAATCCCTCATTCCCAGTGCCAATGTGAATCCCCTCATTCCCAAACCCTCATTCCCAATCCCTCATTCTCAGTCTCAATGTAATTCCCTTATTCCCAATCCCTCATTCCCAGTCCCAATATGAATCACCTCATTCCCAATCCCTCATTACCAGTCCCAATGTGAATCCCCTCATTCCCAATCCCTCATTCCCAGTCCCAGTATGAACCACCTCATTCCCAATCCCTCATTCCCAGTCCCAATGTGAATCCCCTCATTCCCAATCCCTCATTCCCAATCCCAAAGTAAATCCCCTCTTTCGCAATCCCTCATTCCCAGTCCCAATGTGAATCCCCTCATTCCCAATACTCATTCCCAGTCCCAATGTGTATCCCATCATTCCCAATCCCTCATTCCCAGTCCCAGTTTGTATCTCTTCATTCCCAATCCCTCATTCTCAGTCTCAATGTAATTCCCTCATTCCTAATCCCTCATTCCCTGTCCCAGTGTGAATCCCCTCATTCCCAATCCCTCATTCCCAGTGCCAATGTAAATCCCCTCATTCCCCAATCCCAGTGTGCATCCTCTCATTTGCAATCCCTCATTCCCTGTGCCTACATGAATCCCCTCATTCCCAATCCCTCATTCCCAGTCCCAGTATGAACCACCTCATTCCCAATCCCTCATTCCCAGTCCCAATGTGAATCCCCTCATTCCCAATCCTTCATTCCCTGTCCCAGTGTGAATCCCCTCATTCCCAATCCCTCATTCCCAGTGCCAATGTAAATCCCCTCATTCCCCAATCCCAGTGTGAATCCTCTCATTTGCAATCCCTCATTCCCTGTGCCTACATGAATCCCCTCATTCCCAATCGCTCATTCCCAGTCCCAGTATGAACCACCTCATTCCCAATCCCTCATTCCCAGTCCCAATGTGAATCCCTTCATTCCTAATCCCTCATTCCCAGTGCCAAAGTGAATCACCTCATTCCCAATCCCTCATTCCCAGACCGATTGTGAATCCCCTCATTCCCTATCTCTCATTCCCAGTCCCAATGTGAATCCCCTCAGTCCCAATCCCTCATTCCCAGTCCCAATATGTATCTCTTCATTCCCAATCCCTCATTCTCAGTCTCAATGTAATTCCCTCATTCCTAATCCCTCATTCCCAATCCCAATGTGAATCCCCTCATTCCCAATCCTTCATTCCCAGTCCCAAT